>NC_051318.1:32230942-32535181 GCF_015220235.1 Choloepus didactylus
TTTCCAGACTTATGAATCTGCCTTCTCAATGTAGGACCCAAAACCTGCCCAAGAACTTCAATTCAGAAGTGAGTGATTTTAGGAATAGGCTCACACAAAATTCATTATGTTCCTGATGGTAACAGTGACGAGGGATCAAATTATGATAGCAGCAGTGATTGCAAATTCCTAGCACAAGCAGTGGTGGCCATGACAGCTTCTGATATTGCTCCATGGAGTGGATATCTCATCAGGTGAGCTATGCCTTAAACATTTCAGCAGTATTCCTGGAAACTTACTCTTAAGCTTGGTTCTCTCACACAAAAAAATTTGTGAGCTATCCAATTTTCTGTCAATAGACACTATTTCTGCTTAATCAGCCAGATTTGGGCTTGGTTCCTGGCAACCAAGCACCATGGCTATTCATGGATCATTGCCGGTTTTCAACATTCAAATGATATTCAGATTAGGTACATTAGCTGCAAGGAATAAACCCACAAACAGATTTTAAGTATAGATTAAGCTTAAAAGACGTACCCAGTAACTTATTTCAATTGGGCGAAATGTCCCAGGGAAGAGAGACTAAGTGCAAGGCTTTCCTTCTAAAGCTTGACAGGCTCAGCTACCCACAGTTAGGTAGAAAAGGAAGAGAGGCATAGGGTAAAGAAAGAGCTGAAATACAGCAAATATGGAAATTATGTCTACAAAGAAATTATGGGTGTGCCTAGATCTGGACTGGAATAAAATTAAAACAGAGCAAAGTCAGTTTATGATAGTGTTTTACTATCAAAATCTCAAGCTTCCAAAACTAAAAAAGATTGTGACTCTGAGATACAAAATCACCTTTAGACCCTCAATAGTCTATAAGCAGGAAGTCTGCTGAGAAAACTGTTCAGCCTCCACGGAGGACATATTTTTCAACTTCAGATGTGGCCAAGTAAGATAATGGAAAAGAAAGAGCCTTCAAAGGCAATGGGAGGAGAAGCACCCTACAATAGGTACTTCAAAGAAGAACAAAGAATGTTCTCCGTCCCTAGGGTAGCGAACCCAAACAATGCCTTCCTTCTCAGTGATATTACAGATTGCTATGGACAAATTAATCCTGTTAGTCTCCCATTCTTCCCCTTTCTGGAAGTGAGTATTTATAATAGTATTTATTATCCTGTATTTGTTCCATCATTTTATATTTGGGGTGTGAAAGAGATGGGAGAGGACAGTAGATTTCTTGACTTTTTTGTTCACAAGCTTCAAGTCCTAGATGACACACCTATGAGTTAGGCATAATTTAAATATATTGGACTTTGAGCTGGATCCAGTGACCTAATAGGACTTTTTGGGTCTTCCTTCAGGAAGAGGTTAGTGTGTTCTGCACGTAAGAAGGGGAGTGAACTTAATATTTTGTGACATGAAGGGGAAAAAGTGGTAGTCCATAGTGCACTGATGTTATTCATAATATTTCTAACTTCCTTCCATGGAAATGATATAACTGTGTTCTCAGTGTCCTAGAAGTAGGGAGTTGTCAGATACCTTCTTTGGCCAGTGAAATGTTAATGGAAATCTGAGAATTACTTTTGATACAAAAGTTTGAGCCAGTATGCAATTCACTATTCTCCCTTTCCCTTTACCACAGAGACAGTTTCCAGGTACTCAGTCTTTCATCAGCAAAGGACCAAGAGTGACAGTGATGTAGAAGGGAACCTCGCAACAAACTCTTGCTAGGTACACATCAAGAGTAAGAACAAAACATTTGTTACTTAAGTTACTATGATTAGGAGATGCTTATGATGGCATAATCAAGCTCAACCCTGACAGATATTTTGAAGCTCAAGTTCTAATCGTGTTGTATCAGACCATAGATATGCTAGAGAGAAGGATAAGGATTAATATCATATCGTATACAAATATGATTCTCTTAGAACAAAGATTTTGGATCAAACATAAGAATCAGAGCTACATGAAAACAGGATCTGACATTGCTAATGCAAAGACAGATTTACGTTCAATATTTGCATGTGTTTTGAAGTGAAATACTGATGTTGATTAGAATTTAGTTCTTTATTGGCTCTCAATTGGCATGCACATACATTAAAAGAGTGGGGTCCACAGGGCATAGGATTCATTCTACTCTCTACGCTCATTTATATAAAACCTGCACTCACATGCAGAAAAGCAATGCATACAGATTAACTGGGAGAAGGTCCTTTTGGATTAGCAAAAGGCTGACAAATAATTTTGAAATTTCTTCAAAATATAATTTGATTTATAATGTTAATTTTTCTAACTCTATCAAAATAAATGGAACCCTACCCATAAGAGTTTCATCTTAGAATCACAGATAATGACTTGTAAATCCCTTACCTACTCATTCCCTCAAAAAACTGATCCCACATGCTATAACTATAATAACACTTCTTATATTTGCTTTCTCTTAAGAGAGTAAATATTCCCAGTCTAATATGATTTACATTATTATTTTCTTAGCAGTTTTCATTTCTTCAATAATAAAAAGCAAGCTTATAACCAGACTTTTAAGAATTAATAGAGATTTTTATGTCTCCAAGAAGGTAAATAAGGTGAAGGATCTAACTTCATTTCTCTAAAGGTATAGTATACTTAACTAACATACAAAAGAAGTAAATAAAAATATCAAAGAAGGATAATCAAAGAGCATTTATTTGATTAAAAAGACAAAAATTATCCTAGAATTAGGGAATAAAGGAGCTATTTTATATTGGTTGGGGAAATATTGTGGCCAAAATAAACAAAGAATAGAACTAAGAGCATGTCTCTGAATGAAGAAAAACTAAGCAAAATCTCATTTATTATTTTGATAAATACTCTGAAAAGAGACCAATGAGAAAGTTATAAGCCTCTAAATCTCATTCTTTTTCTTGAAACTCTTAGTATTTTTTCTTCTCTCTTTTAGCTCCTTCATTTTTAATTTAATTTTAAAAGCTTAAACAGTGAAAAGACATCGTCTCACAATTATAAGATTTATCTTTTAGGTTAGATAGGGCATGCAATCGGCAAGGTCCAAGCTAATGAGGAAGGTACCTGTTTCAGTTTGCTAATGCTGCCAGTTGCAAAATACCAGAAATGGATTGGCTTTTATAAAGGCTGTTTATCTGGTTACAAAGTTACAGTCTCAAGGCCATAAAGTATCCAAGGTAAGGCATCAACAATATGGTACCTTCACAGGAGGATGGCCAATGGCATCTGGAAAACCTCTGTTAGCTGGGAAGGCACGTGGATGGCATCTGCTCCAGAGTTCAGGTTTCAAAAAGGCTTTCTCCTAGGACATTCCTCTCTAGGCTGCAGCTCCTAAAAAATGTCCATCTTAGTTGCTCTTGGGGCGTTTGTCCTCTCTTAGGTTCTCCGGAGCAAAAGTCTGCTTTCAAAGACTGTCTCCAAAATGTCTCTGTAAGCTGCACTCCTTTCTTGGCAACTGTGCGTTCTTCAAAGTGTCCATCTTGGCTGTAGCAAGTTTGCTTCTTCTGTCCAAGCCTGTATAGTGCTCTAGTAAGCTAATCAAGGCTCAAGCTGAATGGGCAGGGCCACACCTCCATGGCAAATGTCTGATCAGAATTATCACCCACAGTTGGCTCTGTCACATCTCCATGGAAACACTCAATCAAAGAATTACAATCTAATCAACACTAATATGTCTGCCCACACAAGACTGCATCAAAGATAATGGCATTTTGGGGGACATAATACATTCAAACTGGCACAGTACCTATTTATGAATTTATTCTCAGGGAAGCCAACTCTGTCACTTTAGTCTAGCTGATACCAATTTCTTCCATTGTTCATACAGCAAATGAAATTCACTATAACTTGACAATACAGAGAAAGGAAGTAACCAAGCCAAAACTGGGGTCAAGACTAACGTTACTTTGCAGAGCAAGTGTGGGTAGTGTACATAGATTCAGTTGATGAAACAAAAATGGATTTTTGAGTCTGGGTCAGATATGGAACTTGCATAGCAGGAGTTTTCACATTTAATATGAGAGAGATTAAAAAATCAGTTAACAAAAAAATCTAGCAAGATGATAGAAAGATAGGAAATTAGAGTGCATGCCCAGTCTGTCCAGGGAGGTACTTCTTGAAGGTCCAATGTTTTGCCTTCATAGAGATGCCTTTTCAGATTTTTAAGTCCTTGAATTTTAAAACCACTGTATGACTATTTGACAAATAAAAAAGTGTGATTAATTCAATGACAAGTCCACATAAAAAATAGTAAAAAAAAATGGTTTTGAAAAAGGAAAATAGAAGATATCATGTCACATTTAGAGAAAGAATCTTAAAAATATTCACAAGGAGAAGGGTTCAGCACTAAGGTCATGCGCTTTAAAGGGACTAGCGTTCACTATAACCAGTGGTACTCAATCAAGGGTGATTGTGCTCCTCCATCCTACCCCCCAGCTTCCGGGACATTTGGCAATGTCTGAAGACATTGTTTGTCATAATTTAGTAGAGACTACAGGTGTGGTTAAACCTTCTACAACTCATGAAGCAGTCCCCCACAATGCAGCATTATCATTATCCAGCACCATGTGTCAAACACTGCTCCAGTTTGCTAAAGCTGCTGGAATGCAAAATACCAGAAATGAATTGGCTTTTATAATGGGGGTTTATTAGTTCATAAATTTACAGTTGTAAGACCATGAAAACGTCCAAATTAAGGCATTAAAAGGTAGATACCTTCTCTGAAGAAAAGGCCGATGGTGTCCTAACACCTCTGGGAGGGCATGTGGCTGGCATCTTCTGGTTCTCTGCTCCTAGGTTGTATTGCTTTCAGTTCCTGATTCCAGTGGCTTTCTCTTTAATCATCTGTGGGTTTTCACTTAGCTTCTCCGGTGTAAACACTGAGCTCCATCTCTTAGCTTAGCATCTACAAATGTCTTTCTGTCTGCATCTCCAAAATGTCTCTGTGTGTTTTATCTCTATGCATCTCTCTCTGGTCTCTGCATCTCTCTCTGGTCTCTGCCTTTTGTCCTCTCATAAAGGACACTAGTAAACTAATTAAGACCCACCTTGAAATGGGCGGGGCCACATCTCCATGGAAATAATCTAATCAAAAGATCCCATTCACAATATGTCTGCACTCACCAGAGTGGATCAAAAGAACAGTCTTTCCTGGGGTACATAACAGATCCAAACAGGCACAGACACCCTATGTCAAAGTGTCAAGGTTGAGCAGCTCTGCTATGGACAGTTCCAGAATTCCAAAGTTGTGCATGTTTACTATGCTCCCTTAACTAAAAATGGAAATGCCCCCCCACACACACACCAACAGCAACACACAACACCACCAAACTAGGTTTTAGATGGATTCAGAAGTTTCTTTAAACACAAGAGAAAGATAACTTTCTCTTTAGAAAAATTATAACATATTGTATTATATCAGAATGCCTCTAATGAGGATGAATGCTTTGGTTTCAGCCAGACCTCAGTTAAAAGTGTGGCTTATTATGAGCTTTTAACTTTGAGCATATCATCCAAACTCTCTAATCCTAATTTTCTGATCTCCAAAAATGGACATTGTGATGCTTTCATTTCAGCATTGCTATAAGTAATAAACAAAAATGATCAGAATAGCTACCCAGAGCAAATAATACCAAATGGTACTATTACTATCATATGGAGTTATCACTATTTTCATGTAGTATAATATAAGCCACTCAAATCCTATGCAATTAAAATTGGAAGAGTCTAAAGAATACTGATAATTTTCTAGTGGGAGGTACCAATAAAATGAATAGAACAAAAATGGATGATTAATGATGGCAATGGAAAATAAAAAGGTGTTCTCAAGTCTCAAAATTCCCAGTCTGTTTTAGTTACTTTCAGAAAGTGCCCTGATTATAGTATCATGGATTACTGACCTAAGGCCCACGTTTCCCATATGACACAGAGAAATGTTAATACAATATTAGCGTATTTTGAAATAATGGAATTTCTTGATGCAATGGCAGGGGACAGATAAGAGTGTTATGGGCACAATCCTAGGTGAACCCCAATGAGCCCTGCCTTTTATAATCCCTTCCCTTTGATTGGGATTGGAATCTGTGATTTATTTCGAACCAATAGAATATGGTAAAGTTGTTATTTAGGTTAGGTCATATTATATAAAACGTCATAATAGCAGACTGGAGAGAGATTCTCTTGCTGGCCTTGGAGAAACAAACAGCCATATTGTGAACTGTCTCTGGAGTGGACCAAAGGCAGGGACCCATGGGAAGCATCTACGATTGAGGGTGGCCTCTGGCTGACTGCAGTAAGGAACTGGGACCCTGAGTCATATAGCCACAATGAAATAAATTCTGTCAATAACCCAAATCATCACAGAAGTAGATTCTTCCCCAGTCAAGCCCCCAAATGATAACTCAGTCCTGCCAACATCTTACTTGTTGAGACCCTGAGAAGGGAGCTCAGCAAAGTCTTTTCCAGACTCCTGATCCATGGAAACTGAGAGATAAAAGTGGGTATTGTTTTAATCCACTAAGTTTGTAGTAATATTGTACACAGAAATAGAAAACTAATATAGAGGGACCATCCAGATATCTAATAGTGCCCTTAAAGTGAAAGTAAGAGCTTGGATATTTAATACATGAAGGGTTATTAAATGAAGCTAAGACATAAAGGAGTTCATGGGTCGTGGATCACACCAGGTAGGCATTATAGACTACCTTAAAATTTTATTGCCTGATTTAACAAACATGTTCACACTCACCCCACACTACAAGAAAACACATTGTTTTCTAGGAAAAAAAACAAAGAAACACAGCTTTGAAAATGTTTTATACTTATTTTACTAAAATTTTACAAGTGGATCTACAACATCTATGTTTTTTATGCAAGAATTCTATATACTATAGGGACAAATGAGAACCAATTAAACCAATTTACTAAGCAGGAACTCTTTTAATTAGCAATACTCCTATAACATATTATCATGCCAATAATCTGAAAGCAATATATGAATATTTCAAAGTTATTGATGTCATAGTAATATTAAAAGCACATGAAAGTCAACATGAAAAATTAGGGTGCATTTTTTTCATGACAAAATATAGCATCAAATCATATGGGCTTAGGAAAAATCCTCTTGAATATGAAGTCAAGGTCAAGTAGTAAATGAGTGCATGGCTACATTACACCTTAACACTTTTCAGTAAAGACATGGAAGATGCATTCTGAATGATTCAGAAAATGTATCATTTATGGAATTATTGTAAGTGTAAAAGAAAGTCATTTAACCTAATAATCAGATGGAGAAAAGGAACATGAACTAGCATTAAATGTTTGCAGATAGTAAATATAGGCAATGCTTGGAAGAGAAAATTTGGAGCAAAATGAAAGATTACACTTGTCTGATGGGGAGAGAAGGAGACATAGAGGGAAAAACCTTCCCCTTGAGCCAACCTATGTCCTCTAATACTTCCCTTCAACATATTTAAGTTCAAAGAAGATTTTAAAATGTGGGCTGGTAATTTCACTTATCTGAGAGACACACATGGCTTTCAGGGGCTCTGGATACTTATTAGAGTTATATGGCAATACAAATTGGGAAAACATTTACATGAATTGTTTTTTTTTTTTATAGAAATTAACTGAATTGATATTTTTGGTGCCATGGCAAATGCATTGCCATAATTACACTAAAAAAACAACAACATCCAAACAAATAAATAGGTAGAAAAATTTCTCTAATAATTATCATCAGAGTGAAGTAGCAGCAACATAAGAATTTGGTCCTTGAACAGGACTAAACAGAGCCATAGGAGGATAAGTAAATTTGGGTGAATTGCAGTTTCCTCATCTACAGAATGGAAATACTAATGTTTATATTTCGAGTAGTATTGTTGTGAGAATTAAATTAGATCATGTTTATAAAAGAGTAATGTCTCTACAAATGGAATGGAATCCTTCAAATACTGTTTTTATTGCTATTTTTAAGGTATTCAATCTCTAAATTAAACAACAGCCATCATTTCCTTTGACATAAATAGTAGCTAGTACAGAATTTTTACAGTAGATACAATTTTGAATGGCTTTAAAACAAATTGATTGTAAGGGAGTATTTCCTTTTAATTTAAGATGCCAAAACAACAGATGAGCACAGAAGGTTATATGTCTTCTTCCAAGCCATTTCTATCTGTGACATAAAAGACTGTGCACAACAAGTCACTGTAGCATAAAAAAAAAAAAGGAAAACTATAAGTTGCATTACTTTGAAGGTCTCTGTGGACCATTTGGTTCATGATAAAGCAAGAGACTAAAAGGCAAATTCCAGTATAGATGACAATCAGAAACCTCTGAATTGTCCCTGTGGCCAATCCTCCACAGGCAAGTGCCACTTTAGAGAAGAAACTATTCTCACTTCTTTGCGTACAATGAGGAAAATATTCAGTCAGATGACACAGATACTTCTCTTTTATTTTTACTCCATAATTACAAAAATGAAAAAGAAAACCCATTTTAGGGGTGGGTGAATTTCCTAGCAGTAAAGTCAAACGGAGACTCCAATGGTATCAGTAATTCCACCAATAGTTAACTTTTAAAAGATTCAAATGAGCTAGATAAACAAATTCAGATAATCCTACAAGACACTGCCTCCTGCAGTTCTCAGCCTTTGGAAACTGTGGTAATGAAATAGCATAATTCACTAACTCTCTAGAGTGTCATAGTTTAATGACATTTCACAGCCATGGCACATCACATTACATTATGTTCACAGTGTCACCACATAAGCCACAGCACCATAAAGTGATAGCATCGCATAATGAGACACACAAACCCAATGTAATGTGACACACAAGAAAATCAATGCAGCGTATCACTAAAAGTACCCAGTTTGGAGGGGCGGGATACCTATGGGCATTTCAAATGAATTTACAGATCATTCATTTCCTACATAATTCTACTGTATTTAATTTCTGTCCTTATGCAGGGTTCCACAGAGAAAACTAATGTTGGATTTGCAAGCTGTGCAATTATACAACCATATTTTTTTTTCCAGAGGATGACATGTAGTAAAATGTAAATACGTTGCATAAAATACTTGAAGAAAACTAAAGAGAGACAACTATTTCTTTTTAAAGAATTCTTTGAAAATAATCTGTAAAATGTAACTGATTTCTTAAATTAACTGGCACAATTCTGACCTCTATATATGAAAAAAAAAAAAAGAATTTAAAATGAAAAAAAAGTAACAATTACAAAAGAACTAGATGTAGGATTTATCAGAAAAGGCTACATTGTCCAAGGAGTACTGGGTAGAATTAGACACTAAAGAAATGAGTCTTTTATTGAAAGAAAAAAAAATTCTACCAGTTAACACTACCCTAACACTAAGCAACAAATTACTATAGTGACTTTCAAGGAGCAAACTCCAATACCAAATCACTGACAACACTGCCTTTGCATTTTACACAATAAGGATAGTAGTAGAGTTTTCTCAAATACGTTGCTAAGTACAATTCTGTTAGCCTTACACAATAAGGATAGTAGTAGAGTTTTCTCAAATACGTTGCTAAGTACAATTCTATGTTAGCCTTATCAGGTACAAGGAGATGCAGATCATGTCAACTAGCAATAGTTTAGGCAACTGACAATGTGTCTGGGCAGGGACACTTGCTAAGAGGCATCTTTGATTTGCAAGGTTGCAAAACATGACTAGAAAAATTGGTTTAGGTAGATAATATTCTGAAGCCAATTCCAAGCTTTGGAGTCTGTAAATTTTCTAATCCTTATGGCATCCTTTTAAAGGCTGAGTCAAGAAAGATTAGAAAACCATTTTTAAAATAACATTAAACTATGATGGAAGAAATTTGTTTTCATCTATGGTAAACATTTATGCAAGTTTAAAACTGTCCTGAATTCAGGGTGGAAATACATTTCACCATGCATTTCAGTTGATTCCATGCTATTTGAATTCCATTTGTCAATAAGGCAACCTCCTTAATCACAACTTCTGATGCAGGAACATATGTGGATTCCACCAATTAGCTCGTTCTCTCCTCAGACCTCAGTTCAAATACCTCATGGTGTGTTTGGCATGAACTTTTGGTGTTGAAATAGGCATTTCCCCCAAATTATCAGTTTATTTAGATCTAAAATAGACATGAAAACCTATAAATTCCATTTATGTTTTCAAAGAAAATGCATGCTAGTTTTCCATCATTATCTTTTATGTCAAACCCATTTGAAAAAACAAATATACTGAGGAAGTAAAAAATTTGAAAATTCTTAAGTTACTTTCTCCTGATTTTACAATATTTGTAGTCATGCTAAAATATCAATAATGACTGCTGTACATATAAATTTGGTCTTTGAGCCTGCTCGTAGCTTATACGATCCATGCATCATTATACAGACAATAACATGGAGGCCACAGAGGTAACTGGGCCAAAGGAAGTCATGTAGCACATCTGTGATAAAGATCTGACCCTCCAAGCAAGGCTTGTTTCCCTACACCACACTACATCTTTTTCATCAGAAACATAAGGTATGATTATGATGATTTGTAGCTATATTTTGATTTCTGAACTAGATTTCCTTTGAAAATTGTACACAAATTGAAAACATCATGCCATTCAAGCTCATGCATTGTTATGCTTTAAGAGATAGTCTTCAAGTCAAAATATTCAATTTTTATCAATTTTATTGGATATCCATCTGACTGTCAACATTTTGGGTTTAAGTGTTATACTTTGAGGATGTGTAAACTATCTTCTTTATTGAGAACAAGGATCTGATCCTCAACTTATAGAATAAAATATTATAAGGCTAAAAATAAGACCATTCTGAATGATTCAAGGGACAAAGTTTGAAGCCACTGAAAGGAAATCTTAGATATCCTATTAGGCCATGGAGTGGTAAGTTTCTTGGTCAATTTCTTTGTCAAAAGAGAAGAAAGAGATATTAAAGAAAAACATGAGTTTCAAAACTGTTTGACTGGATTTAAATTTTAGCATCCTTATGTAGTTCTATTTTCATCTGTGGCTCAAATCCTGTTAAAAGTATTATAAGTGTGTGTTACAATACATCACTTGAAAGCTTGTGGCATGCCTCACAATCATGGCAAGTACCTTTAAAATTAAATTAACAATTGGTTGCAAACAATAATTTAAACCAGTGTACAATAATCTATAATTTATAGATTAACTTTGTCAAAAGAGGTTTATATATGTAACAAACCATTTCATTATATACAACACCCATCTTAAGAGACAGAAATCAAGGACCGTGGATCACAAATTATAATGTGTTAAGAGAAAATCTGTTTTGGACTTAAGCTCCCAGGAGAATAATATCAGGAACCTCTGATTTCCTCAAGATCTACAGCACATGACAGTTCCAGAGTGTCTGACAAGGTGTTCATACAACACATGCCAGTATCAATAAATAACTGCTGCCTCTCCGGGCAAGCCACAATCTGTTTTCTACTTTAATCAAGGTCACACACAGTACTAATACTGCGTCTGTGTTCCTTCCCCCAGCTTCCTCCCTCCACCCCCCATCTCTGTGCCGAGAGAACAAGGACACTGCCATGACTTATTTAGATTTGTCCTTCAGCATTCAGAAACTTCAATCAAAGGGACATACTCCTGAAGGAGTCTCAGGCAACAGTAAGATTTTGTGGCCACTTTTTCCAAACTAGACTTGTCATCTGGTTGGGTTTTTCTTCTGTACTTCCATGCTATTGGGCACCTCAGTCCAGGGAATTAGAGATAAACCTCTTCCCCAGCACTATTCAAGTCCTGCCTCTTTTTTCCTCCTTATCACCCAGGCAATTAGAAGAGCCTTGAAAATAATTCTGCCATTTATATCCATCTTTTCTCGCACAAGGAATGGAAATCCAAAGAGGTTCCCCTTCTCTCTTCTCCAAAATAGCAGGGCTTTTCCCCAGATATCCTTCTAAGACTTTTTCTGGTGAAAGGTTTATGGCACCAATTCTAAGCTATTCTTCAATAATATATGACTAGATTTTTCATTTTAAAAATTTCATAACTGTTTGGTAATTACTGGCAGTAATTATGAAGAAATTCTTGGTGTTTTTTGTTTGTTATATTTTGTGTTTTTTGTTTTGTTTTGTTTTTTGTTTTTTACACATTTTAATCCACTCATCAGCACTGGATTTTCTACATCATCATGTTTTAACAACTTTAGAAAAAATGTATCTGATTTTCTTATTACAATTAGTATTAATTTACTCTATTTTTTTTCAAAAGGTAGACTTTCTTATTCTACCTTACTTGATTTTCTTTAGTATTTATTTTTCTGCAAAGTTTGGTCATTAATTGCATTTCTAAAGAAACAGTGAATTCAAAAGATTCAATATCATTTGATATCACCGATAAATTCCAAAGTTTGAAATATACAAAGTGTGATTCCTTATATGCTAGAAAAAAATTCTCAGCAGAATTTCAGAATTTAATGCTTAAACTATGTGCACAATATAAAATAAGAACTTAAATTACCTAGATAGTTCAAAATGAATAGGGGAAAAACATGCTTTGCATGAAATGACAAGATAATCAGATCAAAATTTTGGGGGGCTAAAAATATTTTAATAGCTCCTCTTTTATCTCTATAAATAGACAAAGATACTTCATGAGAACAAAACTTCACTTAAAAGTATTTTCCCATAACAAATGAAATTATCAGCTTTCTACAAGGCTCTCAATCCCATTTACCTAAAACAGTAATCTTTTAGCAATTTCTCTACGGAAATAAACACCTATTACTCCATTTAATGTATTTGACTTCATCTGCTGAACAGCAAATTATTTTTATATAGGTAAATTCTTATTTTTCTCACTTTAAGTTCCAGACTAAAGAAATAAATAAAAAACAAAAGCTCTACAATTTGTTGATAATGCATAGATCATTGATTTTCAGGGAACAAGTGTATGTCATACATATCTGATTATCAATACTTCTTATTTCTACCTTTATTCATTTATCGTCCAATGACCTGTAGTAACCTTCATATTCCTCACTGACTTTAAGGTAGGACAAGGGAGAAATGCCCTCTGGAATGACTCTATTTTACTTGTTAAAGGGGATGGCTTGTCACTGTATATTTGCTAAATGGGGAATATAGGAAAATGAAAATCAGGACTGGAGGACAGAAAGATATCTTGAGCTCACATCTTTGCAGCAGATGTGGAGTACCTTCTAGGACTATAAAGAAAATGTATTTATAGACAATCTCAAAAGCAAAATGAAACTGTATTTTGCACCATACTGGTCTGTGTAATAAGCCTGCCTCTCTAATGTTTGAAACTGTGTTTCTGGATGATGACAGTGACATTTTATATATTTAGCCCACAGTTTTAACAGCTCCTAAATATTCATAATGCTAATTTTAAGTCACAGCATGATTTGTTAATTCTTATAACTCTGCCAAACCTTGATAAATCGGGCTAAATTTGAACCAGATTTCTAAGCCTTACAGAGACATATTAATTCAATATTATTACTGTCAAGCATAAAATATGTTCAGAAGCTTCCAGCATCACATCACACCATTTCACAGCTGAACTGGCATTTCATTGCTTTAAACCAACTAACTTATCTGCCATTGAAAGAACCAATAATGTTGTCTATTGTTCTTGCATTTAATGGGGTTCACTTATTTTGACCAAGATTGGAGAGCAGGAAAAGGAAACAGAAAAATTTATTTAGAAAAAATGGTAGCTCAGTTAATAAATATGAACTCATGTTTCACAGAATTAAAAATGGTCAAGAAAGAAAATGAAGATAATTTTTGTTTTCTACCCAATACCAAATACAGTAAATGTTTCTAAATGGGAACAATATAGAAATGTCTGTTCTTTTCTTGGGGACATTTCAAAGGAAGTAAAAAAAAAAGTTTTATTGATTTGTCATTTATAATGTGTTATAAATATATGTCAATATTTTTATTGTCCAAAAAAATTTCCTAGCAAATGAACTTGCGTTATTTTGACAATCTACCATTTTCATGGCAAATCTGAACTTGATATAGATTTTGGTCTTAGAAAGGGAGCAGCTCCTCTATTTTATATGTCTCCCCCACCCCCACCCCCTACTCCCATCTAGGGCAAGTTCTTAATACTGGCAGTTATGAAATTACAAAGTTATCTTAAGAATCAACAACTTAAAAGATAAATGACACAGATATTTCTCCTATAAAGTCCTACTTTATGCTATTGTGTTTATGCTTTGGCATAAATGTCTAGTCCATTAATAGATCCCATCTTTAAAATGTCCTCCTTTTGAACCCACTTATCTCTTTGTCTTTGGCCACCACCATTTCTTTTTTTTTTTTTTTTTTTTTTTTGGCTTCTCTTCAGAGTAAAACTTCCTAAAATATGCCATTGGTCTCTTTCTCAAATGCCTAAATAGCATATTATCTTTAACCCATTTTAAAAGGATTTCTATCCTAACTATTTCACAATTATTCATTTTAAGATTACTAATAACTTATGTCAAGCCAAATCTAATGGTCAATCCTTAATGCTCAACCAAGTTCAAAATTTCAACAGCATTAACAGCTGATCATTCCTACATTCCTGAAAAGCACATGTATCTTGACTTCCCTATGCCACACATTTGTGATTTTCCCCTTCCTCTCTAAAACCTTACCTTGATTCTTTTTCACTGACTTTTCCTATTCTAACTTTTAAGTATTAGTATGTCCCTAGGTTTGGATCCAGCTCTCCACTTTATTCTAAATACATGGATTCTAATTTATCTTTTCAATTGAATGGCCCCAATAACATCTATTTGTTAAAATTGGCCATATTGACTTATGACATTCAGTCACAAGATAAGATTGAGTAGATGCACCTCTCTCTACTCTTCCTGCTAGGTACAATTAAAAACTCTAGATATTGTATATTAAACAAAAATAAGAGGACTGAAAGGAAATTGGGACCTAAGGATCAACATGATAGTTTTGTTTTGCCAAATATAAACTGAACTGGATGCTCAAAAAGTCAGCAATCCATAAACACTAATTGGTTAAGAGAAAAAAAGGCCCTAAGGAAAGCCGGCCCTCTATAACCAAAGAGACAGAAAAGGGGCAGCCCAGCAAGTCAGAAAATGTTTAAACATTAACCCCCCAACTCCATCAAATCACCTTCAAAAACCAAAACAAAACAAAAAACACAAACTTGTGATCCCAACATCAAGGCTGTCATGAAAGGCTGAATTGGGATCCTAGACCTCTAATGTTGCCAGGCTATAATGAGGTGCCTGTTACCCTTAACCAGGGTAGTGTCATCAAAGCCAAATTGAAAGCTGGGACTTTCATTCCCAGCAGGAAATAAGAAGGTCCCTTCCCTGTGAGTTGGTGGAGGATCTGTGTGGAGAAGTAATGGGGCACCCCTCCTGCTCCTAGCCAGTATGGACTCTGTGGGGGCTTACTGGGGAGTCTAAACTACCATACCACCATGCAGTAACAAGGTGGCATTCCCCTTTCCTCATTGGCACTGTCAAGGGAGGACTAAAACAGAAGATCAAAATAGGATCCAGTCTCATGACATAATACCCAAAATGTTCAGGATACAATTAAAAGTCACTTATCATGCCCTCCCCCAAAGGGAAAATCAGCTTGAATTAGAAAGGACAACAAACAGACATCACCACTAACATGACATAGATGTTAGAATTATCTGACCAGGATTTTAAAGCAGTCATCATAAAAATACTTCAACAAGCAATTACAGACATGTGTGAAAGAAACAAACAATGAATAAATAAATAAATAAATAAATAAATAAACAATAGAAAGTATCAGAAAACAAATAAAAAGTGTGAACAAATAGATAGAAGATATAAAGAAGAATAAAATAGAAATTTTAGAACTAAATCAGACATTTAAAAAAAAAAAACTTAAAGTGTTCAACAATAGAATGGAGACAACAGAAAGAATTAGTGAATTTGTGAACTAAAAGCAGAATATCATCTGAACAAAAGAAAGAAAATAGATTTAAAAAAGTAACAAAATCATTTCTTGGCCTTTGTAAAAAAAATTTAACAAACCCTCAGGAATCTGTGAGCATTTCTCAGGGGAAATGGAGAAGGAGTATGGAGTTGAAAATGTATTCAAAGCAACAATGGCTGAAAACTCCCCAAATTTTGCAAAAGATATAAATGTAGAGATTTAAGAAGTGGAACAAACACCTTCAGGACAAATCAAAAGAAATCTGTGTTAAGACACATCATAATCAAACTCCCGAAAACTAAACTCAAGGAAAAATATCTTCAAAGCAGCAAGAAAGATAAGACAACCTACCTATGAAAGAAAAACAATTCAAATGACAGCAGAGTTATCACCAGAAATGCTGGGGGCTAGAAAGAAGTGATACATTTCTCAAGTGCTGAAAGAAAAGAACTGTCAAGTCAGAATCTATATTCTGCAAAAATATCCTTTAGGAATGAAGGGGAAAATTAAGATATTCTCAAATGAAGGAAAACTAAGATAAATTATCATCAGTAAGTCTACCCTAAAAGAATTGCTAAAGAAAGTTCATAAAATGGAAATAAAAATGACAAAGTATATTGGAATATCAGGAAATAAGAAAGAACAATGGAAAGAGTGAAAATATGGCTAACATATGTCTCTACTTTTCCTCTTGAGTTTCTAAATAATGTTAGACATTTGAAGCAAAAACCATAACATTTTCTGATTGGTCCTACAACTATGTAGAAGAAATATGTAAGACAATTACATTAAAAATAAGATAAGATAAAGGGAGTTAAAAGGAGTTAAGGTTTGTACAATTTACTCAAACTAGTACAATGTTAACATCAGTCATCTCTGCTAAGTAATGTATATATAATATAACATCTAGATAACCACTAGAAAAAAGCTTTCCAAGTAAAAACACTATAGATAAATCAAAATGGAATTCTAAGAAAGGTAAAAGTCACTGACAGGAAAGCAGAGAAAAGAAAACAGAGATACAAAGAAGAGTGGGAACAAATGAAAACATATTTATTTATATTTACTTATATATACTTAATGGCAAAGTTAAGCTGCACCATGTTACATTAAACAGAAATGGTCTAAATATAACAATTAAGAGAGAGATTTAGAATGCATAAAAAATGTGACCCATCTATATGGATCTTCAAGTAACTCACTTCAGATATAATGATATAGGCAGGTTGAAATAAAAGAATGGAAAAAAATATGCCGTACAAACATTAATTAAATGAAAGCAGGAATATACATAACAATTAATTCAAAATGGATCAGAGACCTAAGTATAAGAGTCAGAACTATCAAACTCCTAGAAGAAAACACAGGGAAGTATCTTCAGGAACTTGTGTTGAGTAATGGTTCCTTAGACTTTACACAAAAAGCACAAGCAACAAAAGAAAAAATAGATAAATGGAACCTCATTAAAATTTTATTTAAAATTTTGTGTATCAAAGGACTTTATCATGAGCACAAAATGACAGCCTACACAAAGGGAGAAAATATTTGGAAACCACATGTCTGATTATGGTTTAATATCTAGACTATATAAAGGAAACTGTCAACAATAAAAAGACAAACAACCCAATTAAAAAATTGATAAAAACTTGAATAGACACTTCTCTGAAGAAGACATACAAATGGCCCAAAAGCAAGTGAAAGATGCTCAATATCATCAGCCATTAGGAAAACACAATTCAAAACCACAATGAGATGCCATTTCACACCCACTAGAATGGCTACTTTTAAAAAAGAAAAAGCAGAAAATTACAAGTTTTGGAGAGGACGTGTGAAAATAGAAACATGCATTCTTGCCAATGGGAATTTAAGATGGGGCAGCCAATGTTTGGCAGTTCCTCATAAGGTTAGGTACAGAATTACCATATGACCCAGCAATCCCACTTCTGGTTATATACCCCAAAGAATTGAAGGCAGGCACATGAACAAATATTTGCAAACAAGTGTTCATAGCAACATTATTCACAATTTCCAAAAGATGGAATCCAAATGTCCATCAACCAATGAATGGATAAATAAAATGTAGTATATATATATGTACAATAGAATACCATTAAAAGCCCTAAAAAGAAATAAAGTCCCGATACATGTGACAATGTGAATGAGCCTTGAAGACATCATTTTGAGTGAAATAAGTCAGACAAAAAAGGACAAATATTATATGATCTAACTGATCTGAAACAATTTGAACAAGCAAACTTGTTCAGGATATAGAATACAGGTCATCAGGAGATGGGGTGGGGGTAGAGAATAGGGAGTTAAGGCTTAAAATGTACTGAGTTTCTATTTGGAATAATGGAAAAGTTTTGGTAATGGATGGTGATGATGGTAGCACAACATGGTGAACACTGAATTAACAGCACTGAATTATATATTTAAATGTGACTAAAAGGGAAAATTTTAGGTTGAATATATGTTACTAGAATAAATTAAAAAAAAAATCTGGGGAACTACACAACACAGTGAACCCTAAATTAAAACATGGACTATAGTTAATAGCACAATTATAAAAATGAGCTTTAATCAACTGTAACAAATGTACCACACACCAATTAAAAAAGGGGGGGGGATACTTAAGAGCAAAGAAAATTACCAGGGACATGGAGGGGCAGAGATATATTAATTCACTAATCATATCATGTCATACCCCAGGTTAAAAATCACCAATGGCTTCCAATATCACTTTGAAAATAGAATCCATTCTTCTTAACATGGTCTAGGGGGACCTACGTTATCTTTCTCCTAACCCTTGTTTCATGCTTTCCCTCTTTACTCTTCTTTAGCCTCCATTTCCCTTATTTCTGTCCTTTAAACAAACCAAATTTATTTGCATTACAGAGTCTTTGTGTGTTTGCCGTGTGTGTGTGTGTGTGTGTGTGTGTGTGTGTGTGTGTGTGTGTGTGTGTGTTTATGGCCCCCTCCAACTCACCCTTGAGTCGCAACTCATAGGACATCTTCTCAAAAAACTTCTTCGATTACCTTTTCTGAAAGAGCCAACCGTCAATCTTTCACTGCTATCAAACTCTATCCCACTACCATGCTTTATCAAATAACATACTTCAAATTATCTATTGCATTTTATTTAACCTTTTCTTTTCTGACTTCCTCCAACAGAATACAGAATTCAGAAAGCAGGGTCTTTGTTTTTGCTGTTCATTACTTTTTCCCCATAAGTTGTTAACAAGCACAGAATAAATATTGCTGTCTTGATTAGCTAATGTTTTCTTTCTCCCCTTTAACTAGGAATAATACATTAATAAAATATTTTTATTTGTTATATGTTTGTATATTATATTACATTTGAATTGTTTATCCAAACAACTTGCTTGTCTCTCTAAAGAAACAAATAAAAATAACTTCTGAAATTTGATGTTTTTCAATTTTGTCTCTTGATTGGATTATTGTGTGTCATGCCCCCAGAAACAAAATAATTTTTCCTTCCAGTCTTACTATGTTACCAAACATCTGAATGACAGCTGAAATTTTAATTCTGATAATATAAATTCTTTCAAATGTGTAGAATCTTGGCACTGCAATAAGAGGAAGCTCAGGGTAGAAAACGGAGCACTGTACCAAGAAACAAAATATCTGCACTCAAATTCTTTTTCAACCACTTATTAACTACATGAACTTGGACAGAACATTTTATTTCTGAACATTAACTTCTTCAAAAGGAAGATAATATCTGTTGCGTGTCTCACAGTGAGGATCAAAGAGGATAAGAGTAGCACTTTGAAAACTCAGACCTGAAATAATGCAAGTGTTTATTATTTTGGACTATTTTTCAGATTGCATCTACGTATATATATATATATATATAGATTGTTCACATACCGCACAACTATCCAAAGATCCAAAATGTACAATCAATTGCCCATGGTGCCATCATACAGCTGTGCATCCATCAACACAATTAATTTTTTTTTTTTATTTTTAGAACATTTTCATTATTCCAGAAAAGAAATAAAGATCAAAAAAAAAAGGAAACGCAGATCCTCCCATACCCCTAACCACACCCCCCTCCATTACTGATTCATAGTTTTGGTATAGTACATTTGTTACTGTTGATGAAAGAATATTAAAATACTACTAACTGCAGTAGTTAACAATAGGTATATATTTTTTCCCTATATGCCTCTCTATTATTAACTTCTAGTTATAGTGTCATACAGTTCTTCTAGTTCATGAGAGAGATTTCTAATATTTGTACAGTTAATCACAGACATTGTCCACCACCAGATTCACTGTTTTATACATTCCCATCTTTTAACCTCCAACTTTCCTCCTGGTGACCATACATGACTCCAAGCTTACCCTTTCCACAAACTTCACACAGCTTACAGCACTGTTAGTTATTCTCACAACATGCTACCATCAACTCTGTCCATTTCCAAGTTTAAGTTCACCCTAGTTGAACATTCTGCTCATAATAAGCAACCACTCCCCATTCTTTAGCCTCATTCTGTATCTTGGTAATTTATATTTCATGTCTGTAAGTTTATATATTATAATTAGTTCATATCAATTAGACTCTGCAACATTTGCCTTTATGTGTCTGTCTTATTTCACTCAATATAGTGCCCTCAAGGTTTCTTCATCAACTCTTTTCTTTTAAGATGGTTTTGTTGACACACCATACCTTCCGTCCTAAGTAAATAATCAATGGTTCCCTGTATAGTCATGTATTTATGTATTCAGCACCATCACCACTATCTATATAAGAACATCTCCATTTCTTCCACAAAGATGGAGGAAGAGTCAAAGAAGGCAGAGAGGCAAAAGAAAAAGAAAAGAGAAAGAAAAAACAAAAAACTTGAGAGCTAGAAAGCAACGAAAGGAAAGATAGCATTAAACTAAAGTCGAACCCTACTTTTAACTCCTTGCAATGTTGACATTCATTTGTTCTACCTCATGTAGAAACATATTTGCACCTTTTATTACAATTGTTGAGCACCCTAGGTTTCCCTGAGTTACACAGTCTCAGTCTTTATCATTCATCTTTGTTCTGGTGTCCCACATGGTCCCAGCCTTCCTCTCTCAACCATACTCACAGTCATCTTTGTTCAGTGCACTTATATTGCTGTGCTACTATCTCCCAAAGTTGTGTTCCAAACCTCTCACTCCTGTATTTTCCTTTCTGTCTGCAGTGCTTCCTTTAGTGTTTCCTGTAGAGCTGATATCTTGTTCACAAACTCTGTCATTGTCTGTTTGTCAGAGACTATTTTAAGCTCCCCCTCATATTTGAAGGATAGTTTTGCTGGATATAGGATTCTTGGTTGATGGTTTTTCTCTTTCAGTATCTTAAATATATCACCCCACTTCCTTCTCGCCTCTATGGTTTCTATTGAGAATTCCACACATAGTCTTATCAAGCTTCCTTTGTATGTGATGGATCACTTTTCTCTTGCTGCTTTCAGGATTCTCTCTTTATCTTTGATGTTTGGTAATCTGATTACTAAGTGTCTTGGCATAGGCCTATTCAGATCTATTCTGTTTGGGGTATGCTGTGCTTCTTGGATCCATAATTTTATGTCTTTCATAAGAGATGGGAGATTTTCATTGATTATTTCCTCTATTATTGCTTCTTCCCCTTTTCCCTTCTCTTCTCCTTCTAGGACACCAATGACATACATTCTTGCTTTTCATTTTGTCCTTAAAATCCTGGAGATGTTGCTTGTATTTTTCCATTCTTTTCTGTATCTGTTCTTTTTTGTATAGTCTCTCAGGTGCCTTGTTCTCCAGTTCCTGAGTGTTTTCTTCTGCCTCTTGAGATGTGCTGTTGTATGTTGCCATTATGTCTTTCATCTCTTGTGTTGTGCCTTTTATTTCTGTAGATTCTGCCAGTTGTTTTTCTAACTTTTAATTCCTACCTTATGTATGCCCAGTGTTTTCATTATACAGTTCAGCTCTTTTGCCATATCCTTCCCTAAACCTTTTGAATTGACTTATTATTAGTTGTTTCAATCCCTGTATCTCAGTTGAAGTGTAAGTATGTTCCTTTGGCTGGGCCATAACTTCATTTCTCTTAGTGTAGGTTGTAGTTTCTGTTGTCTAGGCATAGTTTCCTTGGTTACCCCAATCAGGTTTTCCCAGACCAGAATGGGCTCAGATCCCAGAAGGAAGAAATATTCAGTATCCAGTCTCCCTGAGGGTGTGTCTTAGAAAATTAGTACACCCTGTGATGCATCAGGTCACTGTGCTTTTCTGCCCAGCAGGTGGTGCCTGTCAGCCTATAATTCCAGACTGGTGTAAGTTTTCCCCATGGCTGTTTTCCCCCAGGCTCTGGGGTCTGGTTCTGAATGGAAGGCAGGTAGTAAAGCTGGGCCCCACCCCTTTCCTCTTACAGAAGACAGACCCTCTAGGGAGAGGTCATTAGCATTTCAGTGGTCTCTCTTTGCCTTTGCTATCTCCACCCTTGTCTGGGTCAGAGCACTGGGAACTGAAAATGGCTAAGGCTTTCTTCACTGAGCCAAAAGAGGGACAGAAAGCCCCCTTCAGGGCTAGTCCACAGTGATCCGCTGGCTCTCCAGAGTCAGTCATTACCCAAAGCCTCTGTCTGTTTGTTGGGGATTCATAGCTTGTAGTGAGCAGTTCACATTCACTAATTAAAACTCCATTTGGAGCTCAGCTGAGCTATATTAGCTTGCTGGGAGAAAGCGTCTCTCTAGCATCACGAGACTTTGGAGCTTGGGCTGTGCAGGGAGGTGTCTCCTGGCTTGGATCCACAGTTTTTACTTACAGATTTTATGCTGTGTTCTTGGGCTTTCCTCCCAATTCAGGTTGGTGTATGATGAGTGGATGGTCACGTTTGTCCCCCACAGTTATTCTGGATTATTTACTAGTTGTTCCTCATTTTTTATTAGTTGTTCCACAGGGACTAACAAGCTTCCACTCCTCTCTAAGCTGCCAACTTTGCCTTAATTTTTAAATATAAAGATTATATATAGAAGTGTATAACATGATCAATAAAAAATATTGAGCACACTTTTCTGTGCATGAGAGGAACAAAGAGGTCAGTCTCTATCTTTAAGGTAGATAGTTTAATTTGAGAGGAAAATAGACCTTTATACATTCAATAAAGAACTTAAGATGAAGGAGAATATATTCAGTAGACACACAAATAAATTTCTATGGGCACAGCATCTTACACTGTTGGAGCAAGGACCTTGCTGTTAAAAGCCCTGGATGTAAGTCTGCCACTTATTAGCTAAGTGTCACTGAACAGATTGCTAATCTCTCTGAAGTACAGTTTCCTCATTGAAAAAATGGAGATAGAAAAATGCCTCCTTATGGAATGGTTGTGTAGTTCAAATAAAAACAATTCATGTTAAACACTGCAAAGTTAAAAATTATTGTTATTTGTACCATTATCATGAGAAAGAAGAAGGATAAATAAATTCTGACTGAGGGAATAAGAGACAACAAGGAGTGGCCTTCACATGACATAGGCTTTGAGGAGAGCAACCTTTCTATGGGCAAGTATATCATGGGTTATAAATACATTCTAAGTTGATAGAGAAGGGTGTCTAAAGCTATAGAACTAGAAAGGTCCAGGATAAATTCAAAAGACAGATATGTTTGGAATAAAAGGCAAATGGCAAGAGGAGTGTATTGCAATTTGATGTCAAGTCATTTTATTTACAAAAGGGCTATTAAGGGTTCTGGAGAATAGATCTGACATCAATATCACTGTATTTTGTAAATGTAATTCTGTAGCAGGGAAAAATGATGTATTTGAAAATGGAGAGGCTGGAATTAGGAAAATCAATTAAAATGCTGTTGAAACCAAGTAGTAGGTGGTAAAAACCAGAAATAGAGAGAGAGGAATGAGAAAAACAATGATGGTTATGAGAATCAGGAAAAGAAGATTGTAGAGTAATACAAGTGAACTTTTCATTGCAAAGAAACATGCAAAATTAATGGAAAAACAAAGCAGGGAAGGGGTTTCTGAAATTGGCGTTTTCACCACTACAAAACTATGACCTGAACAAGCCTGTGAACTGTGCCAAAGACCAAGCTCATCTATCTTAGATATTCTCTTACTTCACCTTTGTGCCAAACAATTTACTCCCTTTCAAGGGCAAATGTGATGCCTTATTGACTCTGACTTGGAAAGCAAATATCCTGAATGCCTAGTTATTGACACTTAAGAATGATGTATTCCAAATGACTCAGTGGGTGTGATATTCAATAATGGAAATTCTAATTTGTGACTTTGATACACCAAGACATTGCTCTGCAGCTGAATTTTGCCTGCTGATGCCATTGTCTGCAGGGATCCCATCCACATATGTTGCATGCAATTTCCTATTACGTACTCTACATAACTGGTGGATGCCCGCAGCACAAATTTTCCAATAAATATCACTCACAATGACTTTGAGAACACTTTTTCTACTTCAAATGTTCTTTTCCCAGATCTGGTCATTTATTAATCAAAAGAAGTAGAATAATGTTTATGTTACTCTTCAAGGTAGAAAAATAATGTGAACAAAATATTAAAGTCTGGTTGTTTTCTCTGCACTGGTAATTGTGCTAAATGATACTTCATTAGAACCCATATATCTCTATGAATTCACATGCATGCATCTACATGAATATGCATGTTTATATGCAATTTTATTACTTAATATTTATTGAGTGTTGCAATCGCCAGTTACTTTACATGTATTATCCTATTTAAGCCCAAAAGGTGGATAATATTAGTCCCATTTGCAAATGAGGAAAGTGAAACTTAGACAGTTAAACATACTGCCTAAAGCTGGCACTGAAAGGTGGTAAATTTAGCTGGTCTGAATGAAGATCCCTTATTCCTGATAACAATAATATGACAGCATGTATTTTAACATATGAAAATACATATAAATACACATGTGCATCCACAGAAGCACACATATATATGTGTACTTGAGTACAAAAATGCTATTGGCCTATATACACTGCATGTATTAATCAGGAGTTAAGAAATAGGGCCAAAGCTCTGCTTTGAAACAAAACAAAATGAACAGCTTTATATTTACCTTATTTCCCTTCCTCTTGGCCCATCTATTCATAAACCTTTATTAAACTGTATAGCAAATTCTACAATTCTACTTTCTTCATTAATTACTATCAACATGATTCAAATTAAATTTCTAGAAACTTCCTCATAATTTCTTAAAAATAGCACGATTCTAAATTTCAGATTCCTACAGCAACAGCCTTCCAAACTCCATACAGTTCAGGCATTGTAAATTAACTTAGGGAAGTATAGAAGTGTAATTTACAGATCACTCAGTTACCGTGAAAAAATCCGAGTTGCTCTGTAACCCAGCCTAAGGAATGACTACACATTAATGAGAGTGATTTAATAAGCAATTTGTAAAAATCAATCTCATTATTGTAAAGCAGAAGTCAAATTCTGACAGGATACAGGCCAGATTTTGCCCTCGCAGATGTTTTGATTGGCCCACATAATTTTAGCTTGTCCAGGATTGTAAATCTTTTGAAAAATTGCCAAAATTTACAAATCAGGAGATACAAAAAAATTAAAAAAAAGAAAAACTTTTTCTGGCTACTTTTTAAGAGCCTGAAAATATGGCAAGCAGGGCATTCTTTCTCTCATGGCATCTACAAGGGTTCACTGTGATTCTGTCCTCTCTCTACCACTCCACTTTTATTATTTTTTCCTAACACACAGTCTGCTTTATTCACTTTTACTACCTGTGCAATCTCTATAATTGTTTGTGTCTGTGTTCCCTGTTTTGAAATTATATCTACATAGAGAATATCTATCTTCTCATCCATCTAAATACCACATTCCTCTAAATGTATCCCTAGTAGGCAGAATTCTAAGATGCCACCCACCCCAGACCACAAGATTCCCAGCCACTGGTGCACACACACCTTCTCCTAATTAATCATTCAAACACTACTCTAGGTGCTGCCATGAAGGGATTTTACAGATAATTAATGATTTAAAAGAGTTGACCTTAATATAAGAAAACTATCCAGGTGGGCCTGACCTAATCATCAGCTCTTTAAAAGCAGAGCCTTTACTCCAGATGGTCACAAAAGAGGGTGTCAGGGAATGCACTCCAGTTGGCCTAAAAGAAGACTAACATCTATGCTGTGAACTGCCGATAATGGCAGCCACATAATAAGGAACTGGGGGCAGCATATAGTAGCTGAGTGTTCCCCAGATGACAGCTAGGAGAAAAATGGGAACCTCCAGCCTACAATCACAAGGAAATTAATCCTGCCAAAAACTAGCTCACTAGCTTTTGGCACGATTACAAGAGGATCCTAAATTCAGATGAGAACTGTGTCCATGGTTTATACTCTGAGCAGGGAGTTCTGCCATTCAACATGTGGATTTCTGACCTGCAAAAACACTGAGATAACACATCTATTTTAAGCCACCAAATTTTTGGTAATTTTTGGAAGAGCAAAAGAAAACCGATACAGTATTCAATCACACTTCCAGTCATCCTATTGTGAACATTTAGTATAAACATCAACATTTCTATATCCAATTAATTGCCAAGGTTTTTTGATTTACTTATTTCTTATTTCATGAGCCTAGTTGTCCTTGTTCTTGGTCTCCATATCTCTAGTTTTTCCACACAGAAATACATAATATTCATTATTTCTATTTTGAACATTCAGAAGCACTGTTCAAAATATTTAGTTAATTTCTACTGATTCATTGAAAAGGTAAGACTGCTTTGCCTGGCATTACTATCGTTGATGATCTGAGTCCTGCCCAACAGTTTCAGGTTCAGCGTTACATAAAGCTTCCTACAATCCATAGAAATCAAAATTAGGCAACAATCACTTTTTACAAATGTTTTTTATTAGACAATAGACCCATAGGGGAGCAGAGTACCTATATAGAAATGACCATATTACATTTTCGATGGTAGATACACATTCATGAGTTTTGGGTTTCTCTATCAGACTTTAAATTTTTATGCTTTCACATTTTTAGTAACTATGCTAAAAAATTACAGAGGTATATTACTGACTATTTAAAATACAGATTATAACCGAGTACAGCCATCCAATGTCAGTGCCCTTATTTATGATTGTTTGTATTTATGGTCTCATCAGCAAAAAGTTGTATTATATTGATTTTTTCTGAACCAAAAAGGGCTAGGAGCAAAGAAGGACTTGTTAGGCAAATGACAGTTCTTAGCAAAAGTGAAGGCCAAATCCCAATCTCTCTAGCTAAGCCAACTCAGAGGGTGAAGTCACTGCCCTCCCCCCTACATGGGACCTGACTCCCAGGGGTGTAAATCTCCCTGGCAATGCAGGATATGACTCCTGGGGATGAATCTGGACCTGGCATAATGGGATAGAGAACATCTTCTAGACCAAAAAGAGGATGTGAAATGAAATGAAATAAAGTTTCACTGGCTGAGAAATTTCAAATGGAGTCAAGAGGTCACTCTGGTAGAGATTCTCATGCACAATATAAATAACCTTTTTTAGGTTTTAATGTATTGGAACAGCTAGAAGTAAATAGCTGAAACTATCAAACTCCAACCCAGTAGCCTTGACTCTTGAAAACAATTGTATAGCAGTGTAGCTTACAAATGGTGACAGTGATTGTGAAAATCTGTGGATTGCACTCCCTTTGTCCAGGGTATAGATGGATGAGTAGAAAAATGGAGACAAAAACTAAATGAAAAATAGGGTGGGATGGGGGGGATGATTTGGGTGTTCATTTTTACTTTTATTTCTTATTTTTATTCTTTCTGGTGCAAGAAAAATGTTCAAAAATAGATTGGGATGATGAATGTACAGCTATATGAAGGCACTATGAACAGCTGATTGTACACCATGGACGATTGTATGGTATGTGAATACATCTCAATAAAACTGAATTTAATGTAAAAAAAGTGAAGGCCAAATAATGTCACAGTGAAAATATGAGAGAAAATTTCTTGTAGTTGAAATTGAAATCAAACAAACAAAAAGATATGAGAAATTGGGTAAGTGACCGACACAGAATAGGCTCACTCTATTTGTGATTGGCAATTTCCCTGATTCCCCCTTTTTGACAGCTATAAAAAGGATGTTCCTGTGCCCCAGTTCTGATCATATAGGTGAAAACAAGGACATTGGGGTTGGTGAAGCTAGATTATTGAAAATACTTGAATCAGTGAATGCCCATATGGAGTAGTCTCCCAGCCAGTCATTCACCCAGGGAAGTACATGTGAGTGAATTAACATCCTTACCTTTTTAAGTCACTATATCTTGAGTCTCTTATGAATGTTTAGTTTTTGCTCTAACTGAAACCAAGAGGAAACAGGGAACTTCATGTTGGGGCAAAGGATGAATAAAAGCAGACAGGAATATATGGCTGGCAGTGATTAGACATGAATGATGGTATTAGGAAATGGAGTTGGAATAAAGAAATGGGAATTCAGTTTAATGGGGCAACCCAGTTGTTGAATAACTTATAAGTTACACAGTTCAATTAGGGTTTAAAAATATTATAGGAGAAATTAATGGCATGAGTATTGCAGGTACATGTTGAATACATTGATTTAGGACAATCAGTCCAATCTATACAAGTGGTTGAAGAAAATGGAAATTTTTAGCAAAATGAAGCTGTAGTAATCATTTTTAAATAAAACAATATGTATTCTATCCAGGGTGGTGGCTGTGACAACAGAAAAGACGTGAAAAAGCCAAGGTACATCTTCAAGAAAGCATTGACAGAACTACAGAACTAAAAAGAGACACAAAAAAGACCTCTCAAGTACAAAAACGTGGAAAATAGTAATTTTTTTGCAGACATGAACAGTTCATATTTCTGTTTCTTATATATAATGAACTACTTCAATGCTATTTTCATAGGCATTATATTCTGCTGAAGTTTCCAATTAATTTCATAATACAATCCTTTTAAATGAGTTGGTTGCATGAATTCCAGTGTATTTCTGTATCTGAATAACACTGGTTTTCTTTAGAAATTAACTTCAAATTATATTTGTTTGCTTTATGTTCTCCTTTTCTAGGAAGCACAGAAGTGTATCTAATAGTGTGGAGTGGGTAGAGAATGCCTTCTTAGGGATGACGACTATGCTGTGTTAAATAATAAACAGAAGATTACAAAGTGTATGGAGGAAAAGGGCTTTCCCTTTCCACATGCTGTCAAAAATATGTATATAGGCAAGGTTGTATAAGAGAATATTGCATAATTAAAGGATTGTAAAGTTCTGTGACTATCTTATATGTGAACTGACTATACTAGGAAGATAAAACTAGAAAATACCCCTTTTCTTCCATTCTTAGTGCTAAAGCTCTAGGTCAGATCAGGATTACCCAACATCTGTATGAAAATTGGCTTCTATATATTTTTTTCTCCAATCTATCCTACACATTTGCAATCATGTTATCCATTGTAATGTATGTTGGAGTAGGCCTTTCCATGTTTACAATTGTCTGAGAGCTCCCCATGCCTGGAGAATATAGTTCAAACTACTTGCATGGCTGTCAAGGCTCTCTAAAATCTGTCTCCAAATTATCTTTCATCACTTACTACATCATGCTAAAAGTTATACTGTATTTCTTGAGCAGAATCTGCTATTTTCTTTCTTCATCCTTTTGCCGATACACTCATCTTTCATGTCTACCTTTTGAAAATTTACTTATCACAAAAGGCCCAGAATAAATAGCACTTCTTCCTGGAGCCTATTATGCTATATTTAATTTTATTTTATCAGATATCATTCAGTTATTAAATTTAGTTATGTATGGCATATTTCCATGACAATTAAGTTATAGTACTCAAGTCTGAAACTGTAAAATGCTTCTTTTTGTCTTTGCATATGCTTCCTCCCACCTTCTCAAATTAAACATATTATTTTTATTAGTGGAATACAACCACACACAACATTTACACAAATAAGTTCTTAAAACTGTGTCACCTTCTTAAGCAGTAAGGCAGAAAAAAAAATAAAAATTAACTTATACGTATTTACGAAATGGTATTTTCTTTTTCAATTTAATTACTCAGTAAAATGGCAATTTTCTGACAACTTCAAATACCAATGTGTGATGATGATAAAATATGATCATCCTAATATCATCTTTACTGGTATACTTATCAGATAGAGGATGTAAATTATCATCTCATGAATATAAAAATGAAAATAATATTAATAAAGTATCAATAAAGAATATTGCTTAGAATTTTTCTGGAAGAAAGTTATAGAAAACCCCCTGCAAACTCACCTAAGCAAAATTTAAGAAAAGGAATTTAAAGACTCAAAAATTGTAAAGTAAAAGGAGAGTTCTAGCCTCCCATATAGCTTGATGCTGACCTCAAATGGCAACATTTTTCATCACTTGCTATCTATTATTAAGTTGTCTTTAGTCTCAGGCTCTGTGTACTCACAGGTTCCAGCTAGTAGCGTCAACGACTTAAATCAGTAAATATATACGGAGTGCTCAATATATACCAGGTACTGTTCAAGGTTTTTGACAAGCAGAAAGGAACCAAACAGATTGAATCACTGTCCTCCTGCAGCTTGTATTCTCTATGGGGACTGCAAGAATGTGTATTTGTATGTGTGTTTGTGTGTGCATGTGTGTGCGTATTCAATGATAAGAAGAGAATTCAGGGTAAGGGGCCAAAGGAGATGAATGTTCAGGGAAATAATTTTTGGTAGAATGTCCACGGAATGTTGTAAAGGAAAAATCTCTTATAAGAAGACATTTTAGCTAAGACTGGAATGCAGCAAAGAAAGGAGCCATGTGGATATTTCAGTGAAGAACCTTCTAAGCAGAAGGAAAACTGAGGAAAACATTCTGAAGCTGGCATGTGCCTGAGGTGACTGAGCAAGACTAAAGAAGCCAGTTTAGCTAGAGCAGAGTTAGCAAGAAGGAAAGGATTGATTTCTGAAAGATAGGGAAGGTGACCAAGTAATCTAGGCCTGTGTAGGTCATAATAAGACAATTTGCTTTTACTCTGAGACAAGAAATTACTAGAGGACTTTAAGCATAAAAGTAGAATAACCGACAAACATTTTAAAAGGAACACTCCTTTGAGATTTAGGATCAAATTAACAAGCCTAAAGCCAGAAGTGACAGTCCTCGAGAGCTCCAAGTCCTCCAGAGCTCGAAGTCCTCCAGAGCTCAAAGCAAAGGCCAGGAAGTGAGGCTTACTGCTGCTGAGTCATCTGACTTGGATCATGTGACCTTTCCTAAATTAATCGTTGTGGCCAGAAAAGGGGATGCAAAGTAGTTGCACTGATTGGTTTAGCCCAGGTCATGTGTTCTTCCCTTTGTATCTCGTGCTACAGACAGCATCAGCTGAAATACACAGATAAAATATAACATATAAAATTCACTGAATTGACTAATAGAAGGATGGAGATTTCAGAGGAGTCAGTGGACTTGAAGCCAGATCTATGTAAATTATCTAAATTGAAGAAGTCAAAGAGATTATAGAAAAAATAATTGTAGTCTCAGGGATACTGTTAGCAATATAAATAGATTTAAACTATGGGTAATTGCAGCTCCAAAAGATAACAGAGTGAAAATAAGGCATCAAAAGTTTTTGAAGAAAGAATGGCTGAAAATTTACAAGATGGGTGACAGACATAAACTTTTAGATTCTAGGAACTCACTGGAACCTAAGCATAAAGATGGAGAAATCACACCTAGGCACAACAGCATCAAACTACTGAAAACCAAAAATAAAGAAATATCTTCAAAATAACCAAAGAAAAACAACACATTCTGTAAAGGGAACAATAATTTGAATGTCTGTGGAATTCCCATTAGAAGTGATCTGCACAAGGCAAGAGTGAGACTTGTTTAATGGCCCAATATATTGTCTGCCTTGGTGAAAATAACAATGTGCACTTGAAAAGAATGTTTGTTCTGCAGTTACTGAGTGCACTGTTCTGTAACTATCAATTAAGTGCTCTATGTTTTTATCTATTTTTTTTCTAGGCCATTTATTATCTGCTTAGAGTGAGTGTTAAAATCTTCTACTTTGTGGCATTAATAATTTCTCCCTTTAATTTTGTCAATTTTTTCATGTGTTTTGAGGCTCTGAGGCAATTCTACATTTATGATGGTTTTGTCTTCCTGATGAGTTGATCTTTTTATCATGAAAAGAGCTTCTTTTAAATGCTGATAGAAAATAAACTGCCACCCCAGAATTCTGCCCAGTGAAAGTATCCTTTTTCTTATAAGGGAAGAAAAATATACACATTTTCAAATATAGGAAAACTAAGAATTTGCCACCATCATGTCCACATTACAATGCTAAAGCCATTTCTTAAGGTTGAAGGGAACTTGCAGCTTCAGTTTAAAGGGTTTCTGTATCTTCAAAATGGAATGAAGAACACCAGAAATGCAAATGTGTGGTAAATATAAAAGACTATATTTCCTCTTTTTGTAAAATTCTGATAACCCTTTAAAGCAAAACTATAGTACCATCTTTTGGTGTTTTCAATGTGTATAGATGTAATACATAAGATGTCTATAGTCTAAAATTGGGTGGGGGTGGTCAATGAACCCATATTTTGTAAGTTTTCTGTGTATTACGTGAAGTGGTATAATATTAACTCTAAGAAGATTGCAGTAACATAAGGATATATGTTAAAATCCCTAACAGACTCACCAAAAAATATAAGGCAAAGATATAAAACATCAAAATAAATTAAAATAGAATTTTTGACCATAGACTTAGAAATTCTAAGAAAAAAGAAGGCAGGATGGAAGAAATAAAACAACTCAAACAGAAGGGACAAACAGAAAATAAATAGCCAATTAACAGACTTAAATATAACCATATAAACAATTATATTGAATCTTAATGGACTTAATAAACTAATTAAAAACAGTAATTATCAGAGTAGATGAAAATGCAAGAAATAACTATATGCTAGTCGCAAGAAATGCACTTTAAATATAATTAGATCAATCAGTTAAAAGGAAATAGATGAAGAAAAAGATAGATTACCCAAATCATAAGCATAAGAAAGCTGGAGTGGCTACAATAATATCAGATAAATTAGATATCAAGACAAAGAATTTTAGTAAATAAGAAAGCCATTTTATAATGATAAAAGGATCACTTCATCAGGGAGATAAAACCATCATAAATATATATTTGTCTAACAAAGCCTCGAAACATATGAAACAAAAACTGACAAAATTAAAGGGTGAAATAGGTAACCACAATCATAATAGATTTTAACATCCCCTCTCTAAATAGTTGATAAAACATTTAGCAAAAAGTGTCACTAAAAACATAGAAGGCTTAATATTTACAGGCCTTGGCACTCAATGACTGGAATAAACATGCTTTTCAAGTGTACATTGTTATGTTCACCAAGATAAACCAACATCTATTGGTCCATTAAACAAGTTTCCACAAATTTTAAATAGTTGAAATCATATGGAGCATGTTGTCTGACCACAATGGAATTAAATTAGAAATCAATAACCGTAGTTATTTAGAAAAGATATTTAGAATTTGTGGATATATTTAGAAATTGAAAAATACTTCTAAATAATAATTGGGTCAAAGAAGAAATTAGAAAATATTTTGAACTGTATTGTAATAAAAATATAGCATTAAAACATGAAATGGAGTCAAAGCAGTGCTTAGAAATAATGTTGGTATAAGTTATGGAAATCCATCAGTGTAATTAACCATAGTAACAGAAAACATAAGAAAAAATTGTATGATTTCAATAGTAGCAAAATAAGCATTTGACAAAATTCAACTTTTTCATCTTTTGCATCCTCAGCAAATGAGGAATAGAAGGAAAGTTCCTCACGTTGATAAAGGGCATGTATGAAAAACCTACAGATAGCATCATAATCAATGGTTAAATATTGAATAATTCTTCCTAAATTCCCTAACAAGATGAGGTTGCTTGCCCTCACTATTTCTATTCAACATTTTACTGGAGAGCCTAGCTGTTGCAATAAGCCAAAGGGGTTGGGAGGGGAGGGAGGTGAGGAATAGATTGGAAAAGAAGTAAAACTGTCTTACTTTTAGATGGCATGATTGTTTACATGAGGAACCCAAAGAGATTTACAAAACAACTACTAGATTAATAAGTGAGTGTAGAATTGCTGAAGGATACAATATTAATAAATGAAAAACAATTGTATTGTTATATATTAGCAGCAAATAATAGGGAAATGAAATAAAAATGCATAGGCAATTTAGTGCCAAAAATAAAATAGTTATGAATAAATTTAACAAAATATACACAAGATCTTTTCACTGAAAATTACAGAAAATCATTGAGATGAAATAAAGAACTAAAAATTGTATAGATGCACCTTGACCATAGACTGGAAGAATCAATGTCATTACAGTATCAGTTCTCCTAAAATTGATCTACAGATTCACCTCAACCCAATCAAAATCCTCACAGGACTTTTTGTAGATAGTACAAGTTGATTCTAAAATATATATATAAAATGTATATACATATGGAAATATGTAGGAAACCATAGCAAATTTTAAAAAGAACAAAGCTGGAAGGTTTATGCTACCTGATTTAAAAATTACAATAAAGCTAAAGTAATAGAGCTATATTAGAGTTAAGATAAATATATCAAAAGTAGAGAACAGGGAATCCAGAAATAGTCCCACACAGACAAAAGCAATTGATTTTTCACAAAGTTGCCAAGGCACTTCAATAGGTAAAGGAAACTCATTTCAAAAAATGGTGCAGGAATAATTGAATATCTGTATGGAAAAAAAAATTAACATTAACTTTGCTCATACCATACCCCAAAATTAATTTAAAATGAAGACTAGACCTAAATGGAAAAAAGCTAGAACTATAAAGCATCTAGAAGAAACATAAGAGAATATCTTCGTGATCTTGAGTAAGCAATGATTTCTTAGCTAGGACACAAAAAGCATGAAACATTAAATATGAAAACATACAGGCACAAAAAGACTTGCTCAAAAAAGATTTATAGCAGCTTTATCATAATAGTCAAGAAACAGAATCAATACAAGTGTCCATCAACAGAATGGATAAACATATTTTCATATATTCTTTCAAAGGAATTATATTTGGCAATGAAAAAAGAATGAACATTGTGAGTAATCTCAAATACAATATGCTGAACAAAAGAAGCTAGACATTAAAGAATATATACTCTATGATCCCATTTATATGAAGTATATATTTTATGATCCCATTAATATGAAGAACAGGTAAAATAAAAAACGAGAACCATCATCACCAATGAATTATAGGGAATAACTGAAAATGGATACAAGGGAATTTCTGGAAAATGTGCTACATACTGATTGGAGTGATTGTTAAATGGGTGTATACATTTTTCAACAATCACAGAATTTAAATTGTCTTCATTACCTTTTTATTTATTTATTTCAACTGAGATTGTTCACATACCGTACAATTATCCAAAGATCCAAAGTGTACAATCAATTGCCCGTGGTACCATCATACAGCTGTACATCCATCACCACAATTGTTTTTTTTCAATTTTTAGAACATTTTCATAACTCCAGAAAAGAAACAAAGACAAAAAAAGGAAACTCAAATTCCCCCATACCCCTAACTAGCACCCTCCATTATTGATTCATAGTTTTGGTATAGTACATTTGTTACTGTTGATGAAAGAACGTTAAAATACGGCTAATGACAGTATATAGTTGCAATAGGTATATATGTTTTTTCCTATATGCCCCTCTATTATTAACTTCTAGTTATAGTGTCATATATGTCTTCTAGTTCATGAGAGAGATTTCTAATATTTGTACAGTTAATCATGGACATTGTCCACCACAAGATTCACTGTTTTATACATTCCCATCTTTTAACCTCCAACTTTCCTTCTGGTGAAATAAGTGACTCTGAGCTTTCCCTTTCCACCACCTTCACACACCTTTCAGCATTGTTAGTCATTTTCACAACATGCTACCATCACCTCTATCCATTTCCAAATGATTAAGTTCACCCTAGTTGAACATTCTGCTCATACTAAGCAACCGCTCCCCATTCATTAGCCTTGTTCCATATCCTGGTAACTTATATTTCATGTCTACGAGTTTACATATTATAATTAGTTCATATCAGTGAGAACCTGCAATATTTGTCCTTATTTGTCTGTCTTATTTCATTCAATATAGTGCCCTCAGGTTTCTTCATTAATCCATTTTTTTTTAAGATGGTATTGTTGACACACCATACATTCTGTCCTAAGTAAACATTCGTTGGTCCCCCGCATAGTCACCTATTTATGTATTCAGAATCATCACCACTATCTATATAAGGACATCTCCATTTCTTCCACAAAGAAGGAGGAAGAGTCAAAGAAGGCAGAGGGACAAAAGAAAAAGAAAAAAGAAAGAAGAAACAATGACAGCTAGACAGCAACAAAAGGAAAGACAGCATTAACCTAAAGTACAATAGAGTCAGCCAACATCACCAATGCCAGGAGTCCCATAACCTTCCCCTATGCCCCGCCCCCCTCACATGCATTTAGCTTTGGTATATTGCTTTTGTTATATTAAAGGAAGCATAATACAATGTTTGTTAATTATAGTCTCTAGTTTGCATTGATTGTATTTTCCCCCCAATCCCACCCTATTTTTAATACCTTGCAATGTTGACATTCATTTGTTCTCCCTCATGTAAAAACATATTTGTACCTATTCTTACAGTCATTGAGCACGCTAGGTTTCACTGAGTTATACAGTCCCAGTCTTTATCTTTTATCTTTCATTCTGGTATCCCACAGACCATGCTTATAGTCATCTTTGTTCAGAGTACTTACATTGCTGCGCTACTATCTCCCAAAATTGTGTTCCAAACCTCTCACTCCTTTCTTTTCCTTTCTGTCTGCAGTGCTCCCTTTAGTATTTCCTGTAGAGCAGGTATCTTGTTTGCAAACTCTGTCATTGTCTGTTTGTCAGAGAATATTTTAAGCTCTCCATTATATTTGAAGGACAGTTTTGCCAGATATAGGATTCTTGGTTGCTGGTTTTTCTCTTTCAATATCTTAAATACATCACCCCACTTTCTACTTGCCTCCATGGTTTCTATTGAGAAATCCACACAGTCTTATCAAGCTTCCTTTGTATATGATGGATTGCTTTTCTCTTGCTGCTTTCAGATTCTCTCTTTATCTTTGTCGTTTCATAATATGATTATTAAGTGTCTTGGTGTAGGCCTATTCAGATCTATTTTGTTTGGGGTACACTGCCCTTCTTGGATCTTTAATTTTATGTCTTTCATAAGAGATGGGAAATTTTTGTTGATTATTTCCTCTATTATTGCTTCTGCCCCTTTTCCCTTTTCTTCTCCTTCTGGGACACTAATGATATGTACATTCCTGCATTTTATTTTGGCCTTAAGTTCCCAGAGACATTGCTCACATTTTTCCATTCTTTTCTCTATCTGTTCTTTTGTGTGTAGGCTTTCAGATCCCTTTTTCTCCAGTTCCTGAGTGTTTTCTTCTGCCTCTTGAGATCTGCTGTTGCATGTTTCCATTATGCCGTTCATCTCTTGGTATTGTGCCTTTTATTTCCATAGATTCTGACAGTCATTTTTTGAACTTTTGATTTCTACCTTATGTATGTCCAGTGTTTTCATTGTATGTTTCATCTCCATTGCCATGTGTCCTAGTTTGCTAATGCTGCCAGAATGCAAAACACCAGAGATGGATTGGCTTTTATAAAAGGGTGTTTATCTGGTTATACAGTTACAGTCTCAAGGCCATAAAATGTCCTCAGCAATAAGGTACCTTCACTGGAGGATGGCCAATGGTGTCCGGAAAACCTCTGTTAGCTGGGCAGGCACAAGGCTGGTGTCTGCTCCAAAGTTCTGGTTTCAAAATGGCTTTCTCCCAGGACATTCCTCTCTAGGCTGCAGTTCCTCAAAACTGTAACTCTTACTTGCACTTGGGGCATTTGTCCTCTCTTAGCTTCTCTGGAGCAAAACTCTGCTTTCAACAGCCATCTTCAAACTGTCTCTCATCTGCAGCTCCTGTGCTTTCTTCAAAGTGTCCCTCTTGGCTGTAGCTCCTCTTCAAAATGTCACTCACAGCTGCACTGAATTCCTTGTGTTTGTCAGCTCATTTATATGGCTCCACTGATCAAGGCCCACCCTGAATGGGTGGGGCCACACCTCCATGGAAATATCTCATCAGTTATCACCCACAGTTGGGTGGGGCGCATCTCCATGGAAACACTCAAAGAATTACAATCTAATTAACACTGATAGGTCTGCCCACAGAAGATTACATCAAAGATAATGGTGTTTGGGGGGACATAATACATTCAAACTGGCACACCATATCTTCCCTAAACTTTTTGAATTGATTTAGTATTAGTTGTTTAAATTCCTGTATCTCAGTTGAAATGTAAGTTTGTTCCTTTGAATGGGCCATAACTTCATTTTTCTTTGTGTAAGTTGTAGTTTTCTGTTGTCTAAGCATCTGTTTTCCTTGGTTACCCCAAGCAGATTTTCCCAGACCAGAACGGGCTCAGGTCTTGGAAGGAGGGAATAGTATGCAGTTTCCCTGAGGTTTTCTTAGAAGATTGGTGCACCTGTTAGGCCTCAAGTCATTGTGCTTCTCCACCCAGCAGGTGGCACCTGTTGGCCTGTAGCTCCAGGCTGGTGTAAGGTGGTGTGGCTTGTGTCTTTTTTCCCCCAGGCTCTGGGGTCTGGTTCTGAATGGAAGGCAGGTAGTAGAACTTGGCCCCACCTCTTGCCTCTTAGGGAAGATACCCCTGCTAGGGAGAGGTCTTTAGCATTTGAATAGTCTCTCTGCCTGTGCTATCTCCACCCTTGGCTGGGTCAGAACACCGGGAACTGAAAATGGCTGAGGCTTTCTCCACTGAGGTGAAAAAGGGACAGAAATCCCCCTTCAGAGCCAGTCTGCGGCACCCTCTGGCTCTCCAAGCTCAGTGGTCACCAAAAGCCTCGTCTGCTTGTTGGGGTTTCATATCTTGTATTGAGCTCTCCACGTTTGTTAATTAAAACCCCAGCTGGAGCTCAGCTGAGCTATATTCACTTGCTGGGAAAGGCTTTGCAGTGCAGGCCATAGGGGAGGGGGCTCCCGACTTGGATCCACTGCTTTTACTTGCAGATTTTATGATGTAATCTCAGGCATTCCTCCCAATTCAGGTTGGTGTATGATAAGTGGACGGTCACATTTGTCCCCCCACAATTATTCCAGATTATTTACTAGTCATTCCTGGTTGTTTATTAGTTGTTCCATGGGGACAAACTAGCTTCCACTCCTCTCTATGTTGCCATCTTCTTCCTTCATCACCTTAGAAAAGAAAGCTTAATTTTTTAATAATGCATGTTTGAAGTGGAGTGGGGGTGGATTTCACTATATTTGAGGGATTCAAATGTCTGTTTAGCTCAGATATTAGATTGCTTATCCAGGTGACTACTACAATATAGTAACAGGAAAATAGAATTTCGGATGGAGAGGAAGACTAAACTAGTTATATGAGTAAAATTTACTCATCTCTGTATCCAATGTGAGCATGGTGAGGCCTGAGAAAATCAGTGTCAGACCTAAAGCAGTAATAATAGCCAAGATAATAATACCAACCCTTATATAGTGTTACTATGAACCAGAAATGCTTCTAAGGGCTTTAAATATAGTAATTCTTTACAGGAAATAGTGAGTTATGTTTGAAGAATGAAGAAGGAGCCCTCATTTGAAAGTATCAAATACATTATAGAAGCTAGTCATGAAATTTGCAGGAATATTAATCTTGTTCTGACACTTATGTCATTTATTGTGGTATCAAGATATAATGACAGAGAGAGTATATTGTTCTTTGGTATATTCAAAATTGAGAATACAACTGTATTTATAAGAATGACTGAAAAAATCAGGAGGCAACTAATGGTGATTGTTTTAGTTATTGACATATATAATGCTATTTGTTAATAACTGAAGCTTTTACACTGTCCAACATTCTGTAGAAAACCATCTTGAAGTCTCTCTATTGGAGTTTGTACTTTACTTTCAAGGAGTTCCAGCTGTGTCATATAATTGTCATGATGCATGTTTACATGTTCCTCTCATGAACTTGATTTGATTAAACAGTTTGGTATACATATTACTATGGTAAACTTCAAGAGTTAACCTTGCCAACTCCTGAGACTTTCGTCAGGAAAATAACCTAAGCGTATAGGATCTGGTTTGCTGAATATAAATCTTAGTGCATTGTAAAGAAACTTTTAAAAACAACTGCCCTATTCAACATTATCTTTGAAATTATTAAGATGTCAAAAGCAAACTAAATGTCAAAATTTTTAATTCTGTGAATTCATAATACCCATACCTATGTTATTCTGACATATCTAATAAATATACTACATATACCACATTAGTGCCACTGGACATAAACCACACTAGTGCAATTGGAAAAATCTGGAATTATGTACAGTTCTCACAGGAATAATTTAAAATCACCAATAAATTTGCTTTGATGCATCCTAGAGAGAGAAGGACCATCTCTTGGCCATTGTTTTTGCCTCTCTATAGACTACATAAAACATCTTTAGTGTTTAATAATAAAGATCTGCATATCTTTACTATTCCTGCATTACAAGTTTTTGTCCTGAGCATGTGCTGAAAATCTTACATATAAAGTTTAAGTAAAAGTTGTAAAAATCTATCCCTTTTTTTTTATTATTGAAATTTAGGTAATGCCAAGATGCCCCTTTTTAAAATATAGAAAGTTTTAACAATATGAAGAATGTTAGTTTACAAAAAATATAACCCATCTTTTTGTTCCCATCTAAATAAAAACATTAAACATCACATTCACGTTTCCTATAGAAAGAAAACCAATTGCCCACAACTAGCCTGAAGAGATTCTAAGGGAGAACTGAAAATGGGTTAAGATTTGGGTAGATTTTACAGCTCCATTCTGTAGATCCATTAGCAAACAGAGTCAAAAAGTCAAGCACTTGAGTAAACAGTTCAACAAGAAATTACTTACTGAATGTTATCAGAGGCTGTGGTCAAATACATCTGCCACAGAGCAAGCTGGTGGATAGAATGATTTAGCACTGCATACAAATCACTGGCATTCTATGTGTGGGTGCCCAGTGAGAGGCTGGCAACAAGGAGGCGGATGCCAATCACCAAGTGTCAGTTCTTCATTTACATCACATTGGAATTCAGTTGGTGGCTGAGAACCCTAAAAGTGAATTTATTGTTGCAAGAAAGTCAATATTTTACAATAACTCTAGGCAGTGATTTAAAAGGCCATTTTTTGCACACCACTTCCTTCTTCATACACATGTATATTGCTGTTCATTGCCATGGACACCTACAAGCAGAGTAATTCTATGAGGTTACTTCACTTGGTGTTTACAAAGCAAACACATGGCCTGTATCTCATCAAGAAAACTGAATTCTTAGAAAGTTCTCTGACTTTCAGAAGTTATTTATTTCTGTTGTCCCATTTTTCTCTCTACTTTGTTCCTTTTCTTAAAGAATGTTTCATTTCTAATGAAATCTGTCACAGAAGCCAAACTGTCAAGACTGTCCTTCCTACTGAAGGCAAGCCAACACGATATTATGACAATATGAACAGTTAACGGAATGTAATATTGAATTTTAATAGTGGTATCATTTGATGGAGGGGAGAGTATATTCATAAATCTCAAATAAAGCTTTTGAACTTTCTTGAACTTATGTTATCTTGCTTTTTTATTGAAGATGCTTTTTATTGAACTTTTTAAATAACAAAGGCTAGTGATGCTTTATATAAAATTTCCCTTTATAGTATGCACACACAAAAGAAGTAATTGAAAATATCTGTTCTCCATCATTTCCCTAAACAGGTATTCACTATCTGTTGTACTGAAAGAAAAACAAGAGAAAATGAATATAATCAATGCAGCTATTTACTTACTTGCAGTCTTTTGTCTATTTTTATTTCTTTCCTTTGTGGAATAGGAAAAGGATCAAAATGACTGCTCACTGACATATGGCTCATATTTATGCTTGTGTAAAAGAGTAGCTTCTCCCTCCATATATTTTATTTTATTATTAATAAGGACTACTTTGTTGGAACATATACTTTCAACTCTGAGTTTAAAGTCCTAAAGAAAATGTTATCAGAGGCAAAATTATAGGGACAGTATAGATGATTTTCCAATTTCTTGTCACTACCAAGCACACAATGTCAGCCAACATACAGCAAATATTAAAGAAGCTGAAAAAGAAATCAGACTTTAGAGATATGAACAAAACAGACTTGGTTAGGACTAAGGTAACCAGACTAAAGAGAAAAAGATGATATTGAATGTTTTCAAACTTCAACTTCTATGTGAAACCAAAGGAAGAGAGGTCTATTTGGTGGAAAACTTATTTTATCCGTAGCGTGCTTTATAATTTAACTTGCGTGGTCAGTTTATTCAAACACCATAATTACATAATTGAACAGGGGTTAAGATCTGGCTGGTTTGTACAGGTTAGCATGAAGCCCTGATACATCCCAGAGTAATTTGAGCAGAGACTAAAAATGTAATGGCAAAGCCCCCTTGAGTGACTGGGGAAAAACTGGAAATATCAAACTCCCCTACCTGGGGAATTCCTGATATTCTCACAAGCATTGGGGACTACCATTGTAGTAGGCCATGCCCTTGATCTTGGGGCTTGCCCTTATAAAACTTGTTACTGCAAAGGAGAGGCTAAACCTACTTATAATTGTGCCTAAGAATCACCCCCAGAGAATCTCTTTCATTGCTCGGATATGGCCCCTCTCTCTAAGCCAACACTGCAGGTAAACTCACTGCCCTCCTCACTACATGGTACATGACTCCCAGGGGTGTAAATCTCCATGGTAATGTGGGATATGATTCCCAGGGATGAACCTGGACCAGGCAACATGCGATTGAGAAAGTTTGCTTCTGTGATTAGCATCTTTTCCTCTTGTTAACATTGTTCCATTTTTCAAAGGGATGATGGATGAAAATGTGTATGGGTTTATTTAATCTGGTCCAGCACTTTATCCTTTGATTGTCTTAAAAGCTCTAGGTGCCGGAGGAGACGGGGAAGATGGAGGCATAGAGAGGAGGGGAAGTCAAGTAGTACCCCTGGAACAACTACAAAAAACCAGAAACAGCTAGTAAATAATCCAGAATAACTGCGGGGGGCCAAACAAGACCGTCCACTCATCATACACCAACCTGAATTGTGAGGAATGCCCGACAACACAGCATAAAATCTATAAGTAAAACCTGTGGATCCAAGCCGGGAGCCCCCTCCCCCAAAGCCCAAACTGCAAAGCCTCGTGGTGCCAGAGAGAAGCTCTCTCCCAGCAAGCAAATATAGCTCAGCTGAGCTCCAACTGGGGTTTTAAGTAGCGAGTGTGAACTGCTCACTACAGGTACGAATCCCCAAAACACAGACGGAGGCTTTGGGTGACAGCTGACCTTGGAGAGCCGGAGGGTCGCCTTGGACTAGGTCTGAAGGAGACTATCTGTTTCTTTTTTGGCTCAGTGGAAAAAGCCCCAGCCATTACAGTTCCCAGTGCTGTGACTCAAAGAAGGGTGGAGACAGCACAAGCAGAGAGAGAGACCATTGAAATGCTAATAACCTCCCCCTAGGAGGTCTATCTTCGCTAAGAGGAAAGGGGTGGGGCCCTTTCCATTCAGAACCAGACCCCAGAGCCTGGGGGAACACGGCCACACCTCCTCACACTGGTCAAGAATTACAGGCTAACCGGCGCCACCTGCTGGGCAGAAAAGCACAGTGACCTGAGGCATCACAGGAACCAATTTTCTAACAGACACCCTCAGGTAAACCAGATGCTGAATATTTCTTCCCTCTAGGACCTGAGCCTGTTCTGGTCTGGGAAAATCTGATTGGGGTAACCAAGGAAACCATGCCTAAACAACAGAAAATTACAATCTACACTAAAAAAAACAAAGTTATGGCCCAGTCAAAGGAACAAATGGACACTTCAACTGAGATACAGGAATTTAAACAACTAATGCTAAATCAATTCAAAAAGTTTAGAGAAGATATCGCAAAAGAGATAGAGGCTGTAAAGAGAACACTGAGCATACATAAGGCAGAAATCAAAAGTTCAAAAAAACTACTAGTAGAATCTATGGAAATGAAAGTCACAACACAAGAGATGAAAGACACAATGGAAACATACAACAGCAGATCTCAAGAGGCAGAAGAAAACACTCAGGAACTGGAGAACAAAACACCTGAAAGCCTACACGCAAAGGAGCAGATGGAGAAAAGAATGAAAAAATATGAGCAACATCTCCAGGAACTTAAAGATGAAACAAAGTACAAGAATGTACATTAGAAGGAGAAGAGAAGGGAAAAGGGGCAGAAGCAATAATAGAGGAAATAAAATTTCCCATCTCTTATGAAAGACGTAAAATTACAGATCCAAGAAGCGCAGCATACTCCAAACAGAATAGATCTGAATAGGCCTATGCCAGGACACTTAATAATCAGATTATCAAATGTCAAAGCCAAAGAGAGAATCCTGAGAGCAGCAAGAGAAAAGCAATCCATCGCATACAAAGGAAGCTTAATAAGACTAAGTGCGGATCTCTCAGCAGAAACCATGGAGGCAAGAAGGAAGTGGTGTGATATATTTAAGATATTGAAAGAGAAAAACCACCAACCAAGAATCCTATATCCAGCAAAGCTGTCCTTCAAATATGAGGGAGAGCTCAAAATATTTTCTGACAAACAGACAATGAGAGACTTTGTGAACAAGACACCTGCCTTACAGGAAATACTAAAGGGAGCACTACAGAGTGATAGGAGAAGACAGGAGTACATGGTTTGGAACACAATTTTGGGAGACAGTAACACAGCAATGTAAGTACACTGAATAAAGATAACTATGAATATGGTTGAGAGAGGAAGGTTGGGAGCATGTAAAACACCAGAAGAAAGGAGAAAAGATAAAGACTGGGACTGTGTAACTTGGTGAAATCTAGAGAGTTCAACAATTGTGATAAAATGTACAAATATGTTCTTTTACGAGGGAGAACAAGCAAACGTCAACCTTGCAAGGTGTTAGAAATGGGGAGGCATTGGGGGAGGGATGCAATCAATGTAAACTAGAGACTGCAACTAACAGAATCATTGTATTATGCTTCCTTTAATATAACAAAGGCAATACCTCAAGGTAAATGCAGATAAGAGGGGGGGATAGGGGAGGCATGTTAGATAATTGACATTGGTGGTGTTGTCTGACTCTTTACTCTGCTTTGATTTAAGGTTATTTTTCCTTTTGCTGCTTCCTAGCTGTCATTTTTCTTCCTCTTTCTTTTGTCTCTCTACCTTCTTTGACTCTCCCTCCTGCCTTGTGGAAGAAATGTAGATGCCCTTATATAGATAGTGGTGAAGGTGGTGAACACATAAATATATGACCATACAGAGAATCATCAATTATTTACTTAGGATGGAATATATGGTGTGTGAACAAAACCATATTAAAAAAAAAATGGGTTGATGACAAAACCTCGAGGGCAATATACTGAGTGAAATAAGCCAGACATCTAAGGACAAATATTGCAGGGTTTCACTGATAGGGACTAATTATAATATGTAAGCTCATAGACATGAAATATAAGATACCAAGATATAGGTCTAGGCTTAAGAATGGGGAGTGGTTGCTTAGTATGAGCAGAATGTTCAACTAGGATGAACTTAAATGTTTGGAAATGAACAGAGGTGTCAGTAGCAAGATGTGAGAATAATTAACAGTGCTGAATGGCATGTGAATGAGGTGGAAAGGGGAAGCTCAAAGTCATATATGTCACCAGAAGGAAAATTGGAGACCAAAAGATGGGAATGTATAAAACTGAATCCTATGGTGGGCAATGTCCATGATTAACTGTACAAATATTAGAAATCTCTTCCATGAACCAGAACAAATGTATGAGAATACAATCAGAAGTTAATAATAGAGGAGCATATAGGGAAGAAATATATACCTATTGCAAACTATATGCTACAGTTAGTAGTATTTCAACATTTTTCATAAACAGTAACAAATGTACTATACCACCAGTATGAGTCAACAATAGAGGGGGTTGGTTAGGGATATGGGAGGATTCGAGTTTCCTTTTCTTTTTTTCTTTTTTCATCTTTTACTTTATTTCTTGTCTGGAGTAATGAAAAGCTTCTAAAAATTGAACAAAAATTAAGTGTGGGTATGGACGCACAGCTGTATGAGGGTACCCAGGGGCAACTGATTGTACACTTTGGATCTTTGGATAATTGTATGGTATCTAAACAATCCCAATAAAAATTAAAAAAAAAAAAAAATCCCAGCAGGCAGTTTTGTAGAAATTGACAAGGTGATCCTAAAATTTACATGGAAATGCAAAGGATGCAGAGTAGCCAATATAAATTTGAAAAAGAACAAAGTTGGAATGTAGGATAAAAAAAGAAAAAAAAAAAGCTCTAGGTGCCATTTATTCCCAGAGCATCACCCACATCACCCATTCTACTTCTTCCATTTCCAAGGCTTGACCAAAAGGGGGAAGTGAAATGAAACAAAATAGTTTCAGTTGCTGAGAGATTTCACATGGAGTTGAGAGGTCATTATGGAGGTTATTCTTATGCATTTTATGGATATCCCTTTTTAATTATTAGTGTATTAAAATAGCTAGAAGAAAATATCTGAGACGGTTGAACTGCAATCCACTATCCTTGATTCTTAAAGACGACTGTATAACTGTATAGCTTACACTGTGTGACTGTGTGATTGTTAAAACCTTGTGGCTCCCACTCCCTTTATCTAGTGTATGGACAGATGAGTAGAATAAAGGGGCACAAAAAGTAAATCAATAATAAGTGGGAAAAGGGTAGGGGATGTTTTGGGTGTTCTTTCATACTTTAATTTTTATTTTTATTCTTATTTTCATTTTTATTTCTTGGAGTAATGAAAATGTTAAAAAAAATTGATTGTGATGATGAATGCACAATTATAGGATGATACTGTGAACAACGGATTGTACACTTTGGGGATGACTGTATGGTATATGAATGTATCTCAATAAAATTGCATTAAAAAAGATTGTCAAACTACTTATAGTTAAATAATATATTTATTTACATCATTAAATATGCCACTCATGACTTTATGGCTTATTTAAAAATAAAATGTTTAATGTGGCTAAATTAAGAGAGAATTTTATCTGAAAGGGGAGAAGAGAATATTTACAAAGGCCTATACTATGGCACCATCAGATAAAAATCTTCTAACATTTAAAACCTCTGCTCTTCAAGCCTGTTCCATTGCTATATGACTACAATTAAGTGGGCCATAAGTAAGGACAGCATTGGGCTCAATATTTTGATAAAAATCAATTCAGCCTGAAACCACTTCAGTATGAATGGCAAAAGTTGCATGGAAAATTAATTTTCAAGATCCCTTTCTGTTAGGTTGCTGAAACTATGTGGGATTCTTTTGGATAAAATTGCCAGAGCTGCTGGAGATATGAGTGTCAGTAATGATATTTGTTAAACAAAATGAAAAATGGCCTTGAGCCTTGGAAATGGAAGAAGTGGAATGGGTGATGCTCTGGGAATAAATGGTACCTAGAGCTTTTAAGACAATCAAAGGATAAAGTGCTAGAACAGATTAAATAAATCCATACATATTTTCATCCATCATCCCTTTGAAAAATGGAACAGATGTTAACAAGAAGAAAAGATGCTAATCACAGAAGCAAACTTTCAAACCACCATGCTATAATAACCTCAAATACTGTGTTTGTGTGCCTATCAATTATCATGTTGCTCATATGAAAAATGCTACATGGCAAACATCTATAAGACCAGGAGTAGAAGGATATGTGAACCTCTGAAAAAATCTCAAGACAAGAATTCTAATTTATAAGCTATTGTTTGTAGAGTAGAATGAAAATGAGAATAGGATAAATTTTCCCAAGGAATGACCACTGATACATGCAACAACATGGATAGGTGCAAAAACAGGCAGAGTGAAAGAAGACAAAAAAAAGAACATGATGTATATTTGATTCTTTGATTATATGAAGGTCTAGAATATGCTAAACTGATGAATAGTAATGTAAATCATCAATGTTTGCACAGTTGGGATGGGTAGGCATTTGTAATTAACTAGGAAGAGGCACAAGGAAATTTTCAAGGGTGAAAAAATGTTTTATCACTTATTTAGGTAGTGGGTTACATGGGAGTATGCATTTGTCAAAACTCATTGAATTCTACATACAAGATCTGTGTATTTCACTCTCAATTAAGATATGCATGGAAAAAAGCTTACCACACAGGTGAAAAAATATTAAAACCGAAGAACAAAACCATTTTCACAAAATAAAACAATAACATTTCATTGAAAAAAATTTTACTGAACACCTATTAAGTGACAGAAATCATTTTAGGCACTTATGATATATTGGTGAACCAATTAGAAAATGATTTCTGCTTATACTTTTGTCGAGAGAAAAATAAATAAATAAATAAATAATAACTTCTATAGTATAACAGAAAGTGATAAATGCTATGGAAAAGTAAAAATGTACAAGGTAAAGTGAATGAGGAGTGCCATCTAGGAGAAGCAGGGGGTGGGAGGAAATGTTAAATAGGGTGGTCAGGACCGGTCTCATTGAGAAAACACATGAACCAACACTGAAGTGGGACATGTTGTCACCCTTGTGAAGATCTGGGTTAAAGCCACTAGAAAGAGAAAGAATAGCCAATATAAAGACATCAGGTGAGAATGTGCATGGTAGGAGCAGCAAGGAGGTCAGTGGGAGTGAAGGGGAGTAAACTAGATGGAGACAACTAGGAGAGGAATCAGAGAAGTCAGAGTCCAACCCTGCAAATGCCTTGTAAGGCCATTGTAGGAATTTTGGCTTTTAATCTGAAGGAAATGAGGGATTACTGAAGGGTTTTAAAGGAATCACTCTGGCAATTTGGTGACAGATCAACTCTTCAGGGACCAGTGTAGACGCAGAGGAGGTGGTGAGAAGTAGTCATATTCTGGATATATTTTGGAGGTAAAATATAAGGGATTTGCTGAGAGATGAGATATGCAATGTGAGAGAAAGAAAGAAGTTGAGATGATTTTAAGTTTCCTGGTCCATTGACAGCTAATGTTAGAACAGATTAAAAATAAATAGGTAAAAGAAAACAAATGTAGACTCAGAGGTGCTTAAGCATTGAAATTACCTTGAAAGCTAACTCTAGCTTCCTCTCCCAGGAAAAGAACCTCACCTGAAGTATCCAAAACTTCAGAAGCTCTGCACCTACAAGATAACTCATTTCATAGTGGTATTAGTTGAACTGTAATAAAGTACTTGAGTAGATGAACAAAATTCTGTCTTCATACAATTTCCATTTCTACACTTAGTTCTGTGTTCAAAATGTATACTATGTATATAGTCAGCATGTTTGCCCCATGGAGATAACCACTCTTTGTTTCCCTTACATGTCTCTCAGTACTCTTGTTTCTAAATCCTCCACTATTCCTGAGCTCATGTTCTGCTCACTGTCGAGCTTTTCAACAGTCTCTGGAAATGAGTCACTAAGGCCTGAGCATGGTTTCAATACTGAAGAACATAGGAGTGGTTTTTTTCCTTTTTCTATATGCTCTACTCCTATTAATATGGATTGAAATTCTATTAGTAGTTTGGTAATTCTGACATACTATTGGTACACAGTGTAACTAGAATAACATATATATATGCATATGTATGTATACATACATATTTATATATACATATATATATAAGTCCTTTAAGTTTTCCTTCAAAATATGTACCATAGTTGACTCTATTTAAATATGATTATACATTTGATATAACTGACTTTCAATTTTTAATCTTTTGGCTTATTCTTATAGTTCATTTTAATATGTGTATGTCTTTATGCAGTAATCAAAATATTAGCTACCACTCTCTGTTTTGTGATATCGTTGTGTTGGGGTGACAACTACATGAAGGTGAAAAACTGAGTGGAATGTAGGAGAATACAAACCATACAATTTAGTGAAAAAACTTAAAAAAGAGGAATGAAATTAAATCAAATTGTGCAATAGTAGTTTTATCATTTAATATGAAGTCTCAGATATCCATATACTGCATATTTATCTCATCCTACTCTTTGTATTTTCTTAGCTGAATGGTTTACTAACAGATGGAATTACTGAATAAATGGGTTATGGTTGTCTAAATATAGCTCTATTTTAATAAATATTATCTCTCAAGTAAAGAAATGACATATATATATAAATTTTTGTCATATTACACTGACTAAAACTGGCCTTTTTCTCTGGTTTTAAATGTGATAGCAGCCATTCATACTATGTTTTAGTCATAGCTACTTACTGATGTTCCAATTCTTTTCTATTAATACATTATAAACATTCATTATATTTTGTATATTTATTTTCACCCTGAGGCTATGTAGAGAAGATACTGTGGCCTTATTTATTAAATACTAAGAAAATTGGGTAAGATAAAAATATAGCTAATGGATGAATTTTTTTAAGCAAAAGTTCAGACAAGAGAAATAGCTGGATTGAAAAAAGATGAAATTGCTACATTGAAATGAAAAAAGAAAAATAGCATACTGCAGGCTTTGGCAGATTAAAATAAACTAAATAAGCAAGTATGCCTAAACCATTTCTATGCAGGAAAACATACTTACTCAGAGCTTCTTAGCACAGACAACAGTATTGCTTAGGATGAAATTTTTAGTGTGAAGTGTTTTCTTCATAATTAAATGCTGGACCTCTGCTATAAACTCATAAGAAGGCACCAAAATTATTGGGGCACTATTAAAATTCATCACATTTAAAATATATAAATGTAAAATAAAATAAGAATAAATTCAATTGAAAACAAATATGAGATAAAAATAAATATATAGATGAGTCCACCCAAAACTCCAGTCTCTTAATAGGAAATGAATATTTGTTTTTAGTGACAGTGCTCAAATTAAAGTACCCTTTATTTCTGTTTTGATTGTGGCCATGTTGGTCACTTGATGTTATATACCTCAGAAAAACATGTTCTTAATCAATTCCCATGGGTGTGAACCCATTGTAAATAGGATCTTTTGAAGATGTTATTTTTAGATAAGTGTGGCCCAGCTGAATCAGGATGGGTCTTCATCCTATTAATCAAGGATTTGTAGAGAACACCACAGAGAGAAAAGCTGTGAGAGAATAAAGAAGCTGGAAAGCAACAGAACCCAAAAGAGAAAGGAAAAGACACCTCCATGTGCATTGCCATGTCATAGAAAAGCCAAGGACCAAGGGGAGCTCACAGCCAGCCCAGAACACTACAGTCTTCAGGGAGAAATCATCGCCTTGATAATGCTTCGATTTTAGACTTCACATAGCCTCACTACTGTGAGCCAATAAATTCCCATTGTTTAAGCCAACCAATTGCATGGTATTGGTTTTAGCACTGGGAAACTAAAACACTATGTTACTGTGTAAGGTGCAAATAAAGTTAAAACTTGTCAAGCACCCATTACCTAGTGCAGCTGACAGTGTACCAAGAAGTTCAATGTGGCTAACTTATCCTGTGACCAATATATGTGGGGGCAAATATCTTTTACTTCTCTATCTTCCCCATTAGCTTCCCATTAGAGCAATATATTTTGTTTTGTTTTTATTAACTGGAACATATTTTATTAACCTACAGAATTTAAACCCAGTGTTTCTGGAACATCCTGTGTTTACTAGACAATTTGTTTGATGGGAAAGCATTTTGGGATGACATACTTATTGCTTTCAAAAAAAGCCAAAAATGTATTCATTTTTAGAAAATTGATACAATCAACTGAAGTATCTTCAGCTACAATTATATTTCTTTTATTAAATTTTAGTAAAAAAATTTCAAAATTATAAGATGTAATCAATTGCGTTAAAGAAAAAATTCATATGTCTGAAGACAGCTCTGAAATAACCTTTGTCGAAACCTCCCAAATACCAAAGTTGTTACCTTACATTCTTCTTTTTGCAGCAGTTTATTCTAAACCAGTTCTCATCTCTGCTTAATTGCTAAAGTCTTCACAAGTCAACATATCCCAATGTTCTCTTTGTTATCACCAAGGGTTGCAGAACACATGAGGCTGTTGTTGGGTTTGTCTAAGTAGAATAAAGTTTTCCTGCCTTTCAATTCTCAAGTGAAGAAAAGAATGAAGCACGCTTCTTCAAAAGTAATCATATTGTGTAATATTAAACATTTACATATTTTAGGTCCTATGCTTTGGAACAGGCCATCATTAGGTTCATATCAAGTGTTAGTGTACATAAAGGGTGCAAGATATGGACCCCCATTGCATTATAGTACACAAATATGTTCATTTTCCTGAATTAGGAGTCAACAGCTTGAAGACTGCTGAAGTAGAAACCCTAAGACCTCTTTGATCAAGGGACACCTTTGTTCATAGAAAACAGCATGGCCATGGGGTTTGTGAATGAGAAGTTCAATACTAAATCATAACCATAAGTGGAAATGTTATGTCTGGCCCTGGAGTGGAAAGAAGGTGTTTTTTATGGTCCACTTTCTGGATTCTAAGTGTGATTTTTACTAATAAGGACACCACAGGACTGGGGACAAAGGCATAAAATGTGATTCATTAACTACACTCCTCAAATAGGAAAACCATTAGATGATCTATGATGTCATGCAGGAAGTTAAAAAATTAGTGGAAACATGAACCATCTGCTTTTGTTACCCATTCTATCAGAGGCTGTGTTTAATTCAGTAAACCAAGTTTACAACCAAAGAGTGCATAGGAAGGGACCCTGAACAATTGTCAAATATAATGGAGAGAAGCCACCATGGTTTCTGCTACCCTTCATGTGAATTAGAGAAAGGCAATCCCTTTGAAAAGACGCAGGCTTCAGAGAATATATAGCCTGTAGATTCCAGAGATTCTGATTCAGCAGATCCTGGGTACAGCCTGAGAATCTGAAAATTTTAGAAGTGCCCAGGTTACTCTGAGAAACAGAACTTAATACATAAATTATCTTCTAGCATTTTATGGTTCCATTAAAAGAGAAACAGTAGGTAACAGTGTAAGAGGATTATAAACACTAAGCATTTGAAGGTTAAAGAAAAGAATGGTCCTATATGATCACTGATATCAAAGAGCACTTCACTAAAGAAAATAGAAGGATTTTGAGGAGCAACACTGGGTTAAAGTGCAGTTCATATGAGGGAAGAACATGACTGGTTGAAATGCTGTTAGCACACATTATAAGTATAAATAATCCAGTTTGATTAAAGTATGCATAACAGATTAAATAGAAGATGTGCTGAAATGGGTCTAGAAGGTCACGAAGAACACTGAATTTCAGGCTAAGCTGTTGGATAATTCTTTATTTTATTGGCAATAGATAATTTTCACAGGTTTTAAGTAGAGAAGTGCATAGACATAATTGAACCTTAAAATGACTTATCTTGAACCAGGAAGGCAGATAAACATAAGAATATTTTTTCAATCTTCCAGGGAAATGTAATGAAGATCAGGCTTAGAGGGGTGGCAGGAGGAAGTGAGGGAAGGAACAGGCATATAACATATCAGATGAAGGACTTTATGAATGATTAAATGTGGGATATGCAGGACAAGAAGTACTTAAAGACAGCATTGAGAATGCAAGCTTACAGAATATGGAAAATTAGAGTATTATCCATAATAAACATAGAGAAATGAGAATTAGGAAGCCATTCTGAGAGAAATAATGACACTGATTTTGTGTTAAAGCTCAATTATACAAGATCACAGGAAGATGGAGTAGTAGGGAGCTCCAGGACTCCATCCGTCCAACAAAACAACTATTGAATAGACAGGAACTGTCTGAAACAACTATTTTGAAACTCTGGAGGCCAGAAGAACATTTTTCAATATCCAAGTAAGAGCAGGAGGAAAACGCTGATAAATTACAGTAAAAAACATAAATTGCTCTCTTAGTTAGCAGATACCAGCACCTATCTCCTACTCTCCCAGCAGCCTGCCATAGGGTTCACTTTGGTTAGCTTGCTGGTGGCAGAAAGGGACATGAAAATCCTACTCCCCCAAAACAGGGGTGGGGGTGAATGTGGCTGATCACTGATGACAGCTTTTTATTAGCAAATCCTGGTTCAGAGGGTGGCCATTGTTTTAGCTCACACAGATGGATGTAGTAGCAATCATTGTTTTAACCCTCCCCAGAAAGAGGTGGTGGCAGTGGAGACTTAAAGACACTGTGCTTCTTCAGGGCTATGAGGAAGAGTTGATCAAAGCACTGCCTTTGCTGGACAGGTCAAGAAAACTCAGCTTTGGTGATCCATCAGAGAAGCTCTTGGTACCCTTCCTGATCCCCTCCCCAGGGCACTTTGGAACCTGTCTATACCCCATTAGTGGGTGTCAGGCTGGGAAAGACGGACTTGGGAAAGTCCTCTCCAGCATGCCTTTCCTCCAAATATTTGTCCTCCAAGCAAAAGCAGCATGAGACAACAAAAGGAGTATAAGAAACTATAGAGGCTGATGGTCTGGGGCAAAGGCCTGCTGGCATCAAACACTTGTGAGAGGGAGGTCTGTCTCCTGGGAAACAGAGGGGACAACCAAAATCTTGGAAACAGGGGAACTCCAAAACAACCAACAAGCAAAAGCCCAAGTCAAAATGAGGATCAGAAAGACACAGAAAGCCCTGCATACTGTTTCATCTTAGGCAGACCTTTCTGACAGGAGGACTGAAGCTCAAGAAAATTCCTGTCTTAGAACCAGCAAGGTACAAAATAAAAAAAACACACATCTCAGGGAATAAATCCCAGAGTTAATGTTTTAAAATATTTCAATGTACAGTGTGCAGGAAATGAGTAAAAGACAAAGAAACAGGAAATTATGTCCCATCCAAAAAAAAAGGATAAAAATCCAGAAAACACCAACAAGAAAGATGAGAATGTGGACATATTGAATAAAGCCTAAGAAAATGATCTTAAAAATGCCCAAGTAGAAGAAGGAAAATACAGAGAAAGAATTAAAGGATATCAGGAAAACAATGAATGAGCAATATGAGAGTCTTAGTAAAGAGATACAAATTTTAAAAAGAAAGCAAACAGAACTACTGGAGTCAAAGACCACAATAAATGCTGCACCTGAAATAGCTGTTGAAATGCCCACTATAGAAGGCATGGGTACCCTTCCAAGTCTGCTTGGTACACTGATGGAACCAGTAGCAGGCAGCCTCCCACATAGACAGCTGAGGCAGTGCAACCCAGTATTGGCACTATTTGTTGGGAGACAGGTGCTATACAAAGCAGACAATGGGCTGAGTTAAGAATAGTATGAATGGTAGCAGTGCATGAACCAGGACACATGCTCTCTGTTCTGACAGCTGGGCTATTTACAAAGGCCTACACCTGGATGGCAACCTGGAAACAGGAACAATGGGCAGTCATAGGTTACCTCCTCCAGGGACAATAATTGTGGAAAGACACATGGGATAACTGTCAACAAAAGGTGACCATCTATCATGTCCCTGCCCACACTTCCCACGTGTTACTCAGGAATGTGGAAGCAGCACAACTGAAACCAGGGAAGCAGCAGAATGGTTTCATCAGCAAGCAGACACCAAGTGTATCAAACATCGTGGCATCTGACCCAGCAGTGTCAGCTGCAAATCACATGCCAGAAGCTAGTGGACATCACTAAAGAGTGTCCTTCATGTTCCCTACATTGACCACTTAGGTTACCACACCAGATGGGACATATTGGTCAGTCAAAAATCCTGATGACCCAGTTGCAATTTGACTACATCAGTCCCCTTCAGTTCTCAGAGGGTGCAAGGTGTGCTTTTACTGCCATGGACATGGCTAAAGGACTTTTGTTAACTTTCCTAGTGGGGAAGGTGAACCAGCAGGCCACCATCAGCCATTTGTAAAGAATGAGCACTCTGTATAGCATACCTACACAGATAGACAGTGATAGGGAACCCCATTCACTGGACAAATGACCCAAGAACAGGCTGTGGACTGTGATGTAATGTGGATTTTCCACCTTCTTTATAACCCCACAGGTACAGGCCTTATAGAAAGGATAAATAGCCTCTTAAAGGAGCGGTTGAAAAACTAAGAAATCTCTACAACAAGGGACTAAAAGGCTTTATCAGGCCCTAAACTGCCTGAATGTCACAAGCTGCAGCCCCAGCTCCTATTAAAATCTAACAGCAAGATGGATGCAGGCACTGAGAAAACAAATTAAAGGGCAAGGTGCTTCACAGCCTAAAAGGGGGAATGATAATAATTTGTTGTTGCCTGTGCCTCAGAACATACAAAACAGGGAAAACAATGTGCTGGCCCATGCAGATTTACTGGTTAGGAATCCTAGGTCTCTGAGGAATAGGAGTTGCCCAAAATATTGTAATAAGACCTCAGTTATACAGAAAATGCCTGCTGAAATCTTTATCACCAATCTGGGGCCTCCTATTCCCACAGGAACTTTATGTATGACTAGGTAGACTCTCTTTATGCCCAGATTAACAGCTGATTTAACTGTAGAAGACTCTCAAGATTCTCAGGGGGAGAATATATGGTATTTCAAATGTCCCCATAATGCTCTGCCTGGTAACTTATTATCAACCAATGGACCTCTAGCATGTTTATTGTTAGAACAGCAGGAATTACCCCTTATTGTTCCCCTTATATATCTTTCTTTTTGCCCAGAATACTCTAGCAATACCCCTTCCTACAGTGGTTTTCAGTGATAACTCATGCCCACAATTGAACCCAATGCTGAGTTTACACAGACTTTCCATTTTAGACACTACTGGCCTTCCTTGGACTGTGACTCTTCCAAATTGGACTCTATGGAATACCCTGATGGCTTGGCAGAATTGAGCACATCAGAAAATCTAGAAAAGAATCTTCACATTTAAGTCTGAAATCCAAATACCATCCTATAATAAGACTTGGGTATATCTCCTCACTTGTATGTGAACAGGTAAACAAGCCATGACCTGTATTTGGGGTATGCTGTATATGATGGATTAGGGTGGTCGAAGTCAGAAGCTGTAACAGCAGACCATGTTGCTCCTGTCTGTATGGTGTGACTTGATGGAATTCATGATGTAGGGTGGCTACCTCTTGAATTTGGTAATTTTACTGTTAAACTACAAACCAATAGTGTTCCAGTTTGCTAAAGCTGCCAGTATGCAATATAACAGAAAAGGATTGGCTTTTATAAAGTGGATTTATTAGGTTAAAAATTTACAGTTGTAAAGTGTCCAAACTAAGCCATCAAGAGAATACCTTCAAAGAGGAAAGGCTGATGACATCCAGAACACCTCTGTTAGCTGAGAAGGCACATGGCTGGCATCTGCTGATTCTTTGCTCCCAGGTCTGGTTTCAAAATGGCTTTCTCCAAGATGTCTCTGGGCTTCTGTCTCTCTTAGCTTCTCTCCTCAGCTCTTGTGCATATTTTATTGTTCTCCCTAGGCATTTCTCTCTAAGCCTATGAAGGTCCTCTCTGCTTCTTCAGAACAAACTCTGGGCTAGTGTGATGGTTAGGTTCTTGAGTCAACATGGCCAGGTGGTGGTGGCCAGGTGTCTGGTCAAGCAAGCACTGGCCTAAGCATTATTGCAAGGACAAATGTGGCTGGTTAGTAAACCAGAAGGCTGGTTTATGAAGCCATCAGTCAATTGACTGCACCTGTGACTAATTACAAAAACAAAGGGTGTGTCTTCCGCAATGAGAGAATTCAATCAGCTGGATTTAATCCAGACAGTTGAAGACTTTTAAGGGAGAGACAGAGAGGACCTTCATTTCTTCTTTGGCTATCCAGTGAGGTGTTTCTTGATGAGTTCAGTGAATACCTTCATCAGAGTTTCCAGTTTGCTGCAGAATTTGGAGTCATGCATCCTGCCCTATGGACTTTGGACTCATTCATCCCCTCAGTTGCATGAGACACCTTTATAAAATCTTTATTTATAGACGTCTCTTGTTCATTCTGTTTCCCTAGAGAACCCTAACAAATACTGCTTGGTACTGGGAGTGATTCTTGAGAAACAGAATCTTAAAATGGGCTATTATGGTAGGAAAGGCCAGGTGGAAGCCACTAGAACTACCTCTGCCTAACAAAATAGTAATATTAGTAATCTAATAGAAGCAATATTAGATTCCTGGAGGGATTGCAGAGATTAATGCCACTCTTAAGGACTTGAAGGATGCAGGGGTGGTGGTTCCCACCACATCCCCACTCAACTCTCCTATTTGGCCTGTGCAGAAAACAGATAGATCTTCAAGGATGACAGTGGATTATGTTAAACTTAACCAGGTGGGGACTCCAATTGCAGCTGCTATTCCAGATGTTGTATCATTGCTTGAGCAAATCAACACATCCCTTGGTACCTGGTATGCAGGTAACTGGTATGCAGCTATTGATCTGGCAAATTCTTTTTTCTCAGTAGCTGTTAGTAAGGACCAACAGAAAAAATATGCATTAATCTGCAAGGCCAGCAATATACCTTCACTGTGCTACCTAAGGGGTATCTCAATTCTCCAGCTCTATGTCATAATATGGTCCACAGTGACCTTGATCATTTCTCCTTCCCCCCAAAGGACATCACACTGGTCCATTATAATGATGATATCATGTTGACTGGACCTAGTGGGCAAGAAGTAGCAACTACTCTAGATATGTTGGTAAGGTATTTGCATGGCAGAGGATGGGAGATAAATCCAAAACAAAAATACTGGGGCCTCCCACCTCAGTAAAATTTCTAGGTGTCCAGTGTTGTGAGGCATGTCAAGATATCCCTTCTGAGGTGAAAGATAAGCTGTTGCATCTGCCCCTCCCCCCATGAGCAAAAAAGAAGTACAATGCCTAGTTGGTCTCTTTGGATTTGGAAGACAACATATTCCTCATTTGGATGTGCTGCTCCAGCCCATTTACCAAGTGACCAGAAACGCTTCTAGTTTTGAGTGGAGACTAGAACAAGATGAGGCTTTGCAACAGGTCCAGACTGCTGTGAAAGCTATTCTGTCACTTGGACCATATGATCCAACTGATCCAATGGTGCTGGAAGTGTCAGCGGCAAAGAGAGAGGCTGTCTGGAGCCTCTGGTAGGCTCCTATAGGAGAATCACAACACAGGCCCTTAGGATTTTGCTGTAAAGCTTTACCATCCTCTGCAGATAACTACTCTCCATTTGAGATACAGTTTTTGTCCTGCTATTCAGCCATAGTAGAGATAGAATGCTTAACCATGGGCCACCAAGTTACCATGAGACCTGAATTACCTATCATGAGCTGGGTGTTGCCCAACCTGCCAAGCCATAAAGTTGGGCATGTACAGCAGCACTCCATCATAAAATGGAAATGGTATATACAAGATAGAGCTTAAGCAGGTCCTGAAGGCACCAGTAAGTTACATGAGGAAGTGGCCCAAATGCCCATGGTACCCATTCCTTCCGCCTTACCTTCTCTTTCCCACCCACAGCTATAGTTGTCTTGGGGAGTTCCTTACAATCAGTTGACTGAGGAAGGAAAAACTTGGGCCTGGTTTACAGATGGTTCTGCATTATATGCATGCACAACCCGAAAGTGGACAGCTGCAGCACTATAGCCCCTTTCTGGGATGTCCCTGAAGGACAGTGGTGAGGGGAAATCCTCCCAGTGGACAGAATGTCAAGCAGTGCACCTGTTTGTTCATTTTGCTTGGAAGAAGAACTGGCCAAAGTTGCATCTGTATACTGATTCATGGTCTGTTGCTAATTGTTTGGCTGGATGGTCAGGGACTTGGAAGGGACATGATTGGATAATTGGTGACAATGAAGTCTGGGAAAGAGGTATGTGGATAGACCTTTCTGGGTGGGCAAAAACATGAAGATATTTGTGTCCCATGTGAATTCTCACCAGAGGGTGACTTCAGCAGAGGAGGATTTTAATAATCAAGTGGATGACATGACCCGTTCAGTGGATACCGATCAGCCTGTTTCTCCATCCACTCACATCATTGCCCAATGGGCTCATGAACAAAGTGGTCATGGTGGTACAGATGGAGGTTATTCATGGGCTTAGCAACATGGACTTCCACTCACCAAGGCTGATCTGGCCACAGCCACTGCTGAGTGTCCAATCTGCCAGCAGCAGAAACCCACACTAAGTCCCCAATATGGCACCATTCCCTGAGGTGGTCAGCCAGGTTGATTACATTGGACCACTTTCACCATGGAAAGGGCAGCAGTTTGTTCTCACTGGAATGGATACATACTCAGGATATGAGTTTGCCTTCCCTGCCCAAAATGTTTTCTGCCAAAACTACCATCCATGGACTTACAGAATGCCTTATCCACCATCCTGGTATTGCACACAGCATTGCTTCTGATCAAGGAACACACTTCACAAAAAAATGAAGTAAGTGAATGGGCACATGCTCATGGAATTCTCTGGTCCTACCATGTTCCCCATCATCCAGAGACAGTTGGGTTGACAGAATGGTGGAATGGCTGGTTGAAGACTCATTTCACAGTATTTAAGTTCAAGGAAATCAAGGTTAAGAGTCAATGTCACCCAAGAACTTACACCATATTCTGGAGAGATTTAGTGCATTTCCAGTTGTAAGCAGGACAGCTGAGAATTGATAGGCAAAATATATGTCTTTATTGTTCTCTACTTACTGATAAAGTATGGTTTAAGGCAATGTGTATAACGCCCAAGTTGACAAGAGGTGGACTCTGATGGTCAGGTTCATGTCAGCCTGGCCAGGTGACAGTGTCCAGGTGTCCAGTCAAACAAGCACTGGCCTGTTATTGCAAGGACATTTGTGGCTGGTTAATAATACAGAAGGCTGGTTTATTAAATCATCACTCAACTGACTGCACCTGTGACTGATTACATCAACAAAGGGCAAACAGCAAAGGCTCTGTTTGTCTCTTATACTGTTTTGTGGAATATGAATGCAATGTCTGTCCTATGGTCAATGTAGCATGCTGCATGGGGGTGGATGGTGTGGACCCAGGACCCAGATACCCCCTTCCTAATGGGGAATGAGATCCTGTAACACAGAGCAGCCTGCATGATCAGGACAGAAATTGGAAGTCATCAGACTTTCTCATGGAAAAAAGTATGCACAGATGATATCATAAGCAAAGTATTAAAATTCCCCTACCCAGTTCACTGTTGATAACAAATGTCTGGAACACTGTGCCACAAGACTCTGCTGAAACTCTCTTCTCATATCCCACAGAATGTCTTTGTCCTAAACCCTTAAAAACTGTCCCTTTGCACCACTTTGTGGAGCGCTGACTTCCATTTTCCCACCAGCCACCACCAAGAACCCACTTCTGCTCATAAGTTCTAATAAACTCATGTCTAACTCCATGTTGGCAAATTCTTTGGTCTTTGGGAAGTGCTGACCCAAGCCCATCAAGATCTGTGTTGGAAATAAGGGCAAGGGCCCAGGAATATATAAAGCCATCTTGAAAAAGAACAATGAAGTTGGAGAACTCACATTCCCAAACTAAAAACTTATTACAATGCCAAAGTAATCAAGATAGCATGGCACTGGCATAAGGAAAGACATTTAGACCAATAAAATCTAATTGAGAGCTCAGAAATCAACCCTCATATTTATAAGCAAGTAATTTTTGACAAGGGGGCAAAGACCAATTGGTAAAGAATAGTTCCTTCAATAAATGATGCAGTGAAAACTAGATTTCCACTTGCAAAAAAAAATAAATAATTAAAAATAAAAATAAAAATAAAAAGTAGGGCCCCTGACAAAAATCAACTGAAATTGGATCAAAGACCTAAATATAACAGCTAAAACTATCAAACTTCTAGAAGAAATTGTAAGGAAGCATATTTAGGACCTTGTGTTAGGCAAGGGTTTCTTAGACTTTACCCCCAGAGCAAAAACAACAAAACAAAAAATAGATTAATGGGACTGCATCACAATTAAAAATTTTGTTCCTCATAGGACTTTATCATGAAAGTAAAATGAGAGCCTACACAATGGAAGAAAATATTTGGGAACCACATATCTAATAAGATTTGATATCCAGAATACATGAAGAAATACTTCAACTTAATAATGGAAAGACAAACCACCTACTTAAAAATGAGCAAAAGAGTTAAACAGACATCTCTCTAAAGAAGTTATACAAATGGTCAGAAGGCACATGTAAAGATGCTACACATCACTAGCCATCAGGGAAATGCAAATCAGAACCATAATGAGATACCATTTCACACCCATTAGAAAGCTGCTATTAAAAACAGAAAATAACAAGTTCTGGAGAGAATGTGGAGAAATAGGAACACTCATTCATTTCTGGTGGCAATGTAAAATGGTGCAGCTGCTGTGGAAGACAGTTTCCCAGTTCTTCAGAAAGCTATTGGTAGAACTACCATATGACCCAGAAATCCCACTTGTTGACATATACCCAAGAGAATTGAAAGAGGGGAATCAGACATTTCCACACCAATGTTCACAGTGGGCATTATCCACAATTGCCAAAAGATGGAAGCATCTCAAATGCCAATCAACCAATGAATGAGTAAATAAAATGAGATATAATCATACGGTGGAATATTATTCAGCCTTAGAAAGGAATGAAGAGTTACTCCTCCAGGAAATTAGGTAGAAAGCCAGGAACTGCATGGACTGGACACCGCAGAGCAATTTGACTTTGGGCATACTTCATATAATACTCATGAACATGTGGAACTGCTGAGGTCAGCGAAATCTGTAAGTTTTTGCAGCCAGGGGACCTGCGCCCCTCCCGGCCAGGCTCAGTCCCATAGGACGAGGGGCCGTCAGCACTGAGAACGAGAAGGGAGAACTGCAGTGGCAGCTCTTACCAGAAACTCATTCTACTGATCCAAACTCCAATCATAGATAGACTGAAACCAGACACCAGAGAATCTGAGAGCAGCCAGCCCAGCAGAGAGGAGATAGGGATAGCAAGAAACAGCAAGAACAGCCCAAAAAGAAAAGCGAAGGCTTTTTGGAGTTCTGATGAACATAGAAAGGGGAAGGGCAGAGCTCAGGCCCTGAGGCTTATATGCAAATCCCAAAGAAAAACTGATCTCCCTGACACCTGGACCTTTCCTTAATGGCTAATTGCTTTCTCTCTTAGCATTTCAATAACCCATTAGATCTGTGAGGAGGGCCCCCTTTTTTTTTAAATCTTTTTTTTCTTTTTCTAAAACAATCACTCTAAGAAGCCCAATAAAGAAAGCTCAAAGACTTGAAATTTGGGCAGGTCAAGACAAGAGCAGAACTAAGAGAGCTCTGAGACAACAGGCAATAATCCAGTGGCTGAGAAAATTCACTAAACACCACAAATTCCCAAGAAAAGGGGGACATCCACTCAGCAGACTGGGAGCCAACCTACACAGCTCTGCAGCCCAGAACCACCCTGGGGGGGATGGCACTCATCTGTGACATAGGACAGTCATCCCTCAACAGAGGACCAGAGGGTACATGGCCTGGAAGTGAGACCCACTCACAAGTCTCAGGGGCCATATCAAGGACTTGTGGGTCAGTGGCAGAGACAAACTGTGGCAGGACTGAACTGAAAGATTAGACTGTTGCAGCAGCTTTAAAACTCCAGGAACACCAGGGAGATTTGATTGTTAGAGCCACCCCCCGCCTCCCTGACTGCCCAGACACATGCCCCATACACAGGGAGGGCAACACCAACTACACACGCAACCTTGATACACCAATTGGACCCCACAAGACTCACTCCCCCACTCACCACAAATGCAAAGTGGGGGAGAACTGGATTGAAGGCAACAGGTGGCTCATGGATGCCACCTGCTGGTTAGTTAGAGAAAGTGTACTCCATGAAGCTGTAGATCAGACAAATTAGAGATGAGGATTTCAATTGGTCTACAAATCCTAAAAGAACCCTATCAAGTTAAGCAAATGCCAAGAGGCCAAAAACAACAGAAAATTTTAAAGCGTATGAAAAAAACAGATGATATGGATAACCCAAGCCCAAGCACCCAAATCAAAATATCAGAGGAGACAGAGTACCTAGAGCAACTAATCAAAGAACTAAAGATGAATGATGAGACCATAGTATGGGATATAAAGGACATGAAGAAGAGCATGGCACAGGATATAAAGGACATCAAGAAGACCCTAGAAGAGCATAAAGAACACATTGCAAGACTAAATAAAAAAATAGATGATCTTATGGAAATTAAAGAAACTCTTGACCAAATTAAAAAGATTCTGGATACTCATAGTACAAGACTAGAGGAAGATGAACAATGAATCAGTGACCTGGAAGATGACAGAATGGAAAATGAAAGCACAAAAGAAAAAATGGGGAAAAAATAAAAAAAATCAAAATGGACCTCAGGGATATGATAGATAATATAAAACGTCCAAATATAAGACTCATTGGTGTTCCAGAAGGGGAAGAAAAGGGTAAAGGTCTAGGAAGAGTATTCAAAGAAATTGTTGGGGAAAACTTCCCAAATCTTCTAAACACCATAAATACACAAATCATAAATGCCCAGTGAACTCCAAATAGAATAAATCCAAATAAACCCACTCCGAGACATATTCTGATCACACTGTCAAATACGGAAGAGGAGGAACAAGTTCTGAAAGCAGCAAGAGAAAAGCAATTCACCACATACAAAGGAAATAGCATAAGAGTAATAGTGACTACTCAGTAGCCAGCAGGGAGGCGAGAAGGCAGTGGCATGACATATTTAAAATTCTGAATGAGAAAAGTTTCCAACCAAGAATACTTTATCCAGCAAAGCTCTCCTTCAAATTTGAGGGAGAGCTTAAATTTTTCACAGACAAACAAATGCTGAGAGAATTTCCTAACAAGAGACCTGCCCTACTTCAGATACTAAAGGGAGCCCTACAGACAGAGAAACAAAGAAAGGAGAGAGAGACATGGAGAAAGGTTCAGTACTAAAGAGATTCAGTATGGGTACATTAAAGGATATAAATAGAGAGAGGGAAAAATATATATGACAAACATAAACCAAAGGATAAGATGGCTGATTCAAGAAATGCCTTCATGGTTATAACATTGAATGTAAATGGATTAAACTCCCCAATTAAAAGATATGGATTCACAGAATGGATCAAAAAAAAATGAACCATCAATATGTTGCATACAAGAGACTCATCTTAGACACAAGGACACAAAGAAATTGAAAGTGAAAGGATGGAAAAAAATATTTCATGCCAACTACAGCCAAAAGAAAGCAAGTGTAGCAATATTAATCTCAGATAAAATAGACTTTAAATGCAGGGATGTTTTGAGAGACAAAGAAGGCCACTACATACTAATAAAAGGGGCAATTCAACAAGAAGAAATAAGAATCATAAATGTTTATGCACCCAATCAAGGTGCCACAAAATACATGAGCGAAACACTGGCAAAACTAAAGGAAGCAATGGATGTTTCCACAATAATTGTGGGAGACTTCCACACATCACTCTCTCCTATAGATAGATGAACCAGACAGAAGACCAATAAGGAAACTGAAAACCTAAACAATCTGATAAATGAATTGGATTTAACAGATATATATAGAACATTACATCCCAAATCACCAGGATACACATTCTTCTCTAGCACTCATGGAACTTTCTCCAGAATAGATCATATGCTGGGGCATAAAACAAGGCTCAATAAATTTAAAGAGATTGAAATTATTCAAAGCACATTCCCTGACCACAATGGAATACAATTAAAAGTCAATAACCATCAGAGACTTAGAAAATTCACAAATACCTGGAAGTTAAACAGTACACTCCTAAACAATCAGTGGGTTAAAGAAGAAATAGCAAGAGAAATTGCTAAATATATAGAGATGAATGAAAATGAGAACACAACATACCAAAACCTATGGGATGCAGCGAAAGTGGTACTGAGAGGGGAATTTATAACACTAAATGCATATATTGAAGAGGAATAATGAGCCAAAATCAAAGAACTAATGGATCAACTGAAGAAGCTAGAAAATGAACAGCAAACCAATCCTAAACCAAGTAGAGGAAAAGAAATAACAAGGATTAAATAAAGGATTAAATAACAAGGATAGAGAGGATAAATAACACCAAAAGTTGGTTCTTTGAGAAGATCAATAAGATTGACAAGCCCCTAGCTAGACTGACAAAATCAAAAAGAGAGAAGACCCATATAAACAAAATAATGAATGAGAAAGGTGACATTACTGCAGATCCTGAAGAAATTTAAAAAATTATAAGAGGATACTATGAACAACTGTATGGCAACAAACTGGATAATGCAGAGGAAATGGACAATTTCCTGGAAACATATGAACAACTAGACTGACCACAGAAGAAACAGAAGACCTCAACCAACCAATCACAAGCAAAGAGATCCGATCAGTCATCAAAAAGCTTCCCACAAATAAATTCCCAGGGCCAGATGGCTTCACAGGGGAATTCTACCAAACTTTCCAAAAAGAACTGACACCAATCTTACTTAAACTCTTTCAAAACATTGAAGAAAATGGAACACTACTTAACTCATTTTATGAAGCTAACATCAATCTAATACCAAAACCAGGCAAAGATGCTACAAAAAAGGAAAACTACTGGCCAATCTCCCTAATGAATATAGATGCAAAAATCCTCAACAAAATACTAGCAAATCAAATCCAAAGACACATTTAAAAAATCATACACCATGACCAAGTGGGGTTCATTCCAGGCATGCAAGGATGGTTCAACATAAGAAAATCATTCAATGTATTACAACACATTAACAAATCAAAAGGGAAAAATCAAATGATCATCTCAATAGATGCTGAAAAAGCATTCGACAAAATCCAACATCCCGTTTTGATAAAAACATTTCAAAAGGTAGGAATTGAAGGAAACTTCCTCAATAGGATAAAGAGCATATATGAAAAACCCACAGCCAGCATAGTACTCAATGGTGAGAGTCTGAAAGCCTTCCCCCTAAGATCAGGAACAAGACAAGGATGCCTGCTATCACCACTGTTATTCAACATTGTGCTAGAAGTGCTAGCCAGGGCAATCTGGCAAGACAAAGAAATAAAAGGCATCCAAATTGGAAAGGAAGAAGTAAAACTGTCATTGTTTGCAGATAATATGATCTTATATCTGGAAAACCCCGAGAAATTGACAATACAGCTACTAGAGCTAATAAACAAATTTAGCAAAGTAGTGGGATACAGGATTAATGCACATAAGTCAGTAATGTTTCTATATGCTAGAAATGAACAAACTGAAGAGACACTCAAGAAAAAGATACCATTTTCAATAGCAACTAAAAAAATCAAGTACCTGGGAATAAACTTAACCAAAGATGTAAAAGACCTATACAAAGAAAACTACATAACTCTAGTAAAAGAAATAGAAGGGGATCATAAAAGATGGAAAAATATTCCATGTTCATGGATAGGAAGGCTAAATGTCATTAAGATGTCAGTTCTACCCAAACTCATCTACAGATTCAATGCAATCCCAATGAAAATTCCAACGACCTACTTTGCAGACTTGGAAAAGCTAGTTATCAAATTTATTTGGAAAAGGAAGATGCCTCGAATTGCTAAAGACACTCTAAAAAAGAAAAACGAAGTGGGAGGACTTACACTCCCTGACTTTGAAGCTTATTATAAAGCCACAGTTCTCAACACATCATGGTACTGGCACAAAGATAGACATATAGATCAATGGAATCGAATTGAGAATTTGGAGATAGACCCCCAGATCTATGGCCAACCGATCTTTGATAAGGCCCCCAAAGTCACTGAACTGAGTCATAATGGTCTTTTCAACAAATGGGGCTGGGAGAGTTGGATATCCATATCCAAAAGAATGAAAGAGGACCCCTACCTCATACGCTACACAAAAATTAACTCAAAATGGACCAAAGATCTCAATATAAAAGAAAGTACCATTAAACTCCTAGAAGATAATGTAGGAAAACATCTTCAAGACCTTGTATTACATGGACACTTCCTAGACTTTACACCCAAAGCACAAGCAACAAAAGAAAAGATAGATAAATGGGAACTCCTCAAGCTTAGAAGTTTCTGTACCTTGAAGGAATTTCTCAAAAAGATAAAGAGGCAGCCAACACAATGGGAAAAAATTTTTGGAAACCATGTATCTGACAAAAGACTGATATCTGGCATATATAAAGAAATCTTACAACTCAATGACGATAGTTCAGACAGCCCAATTATGAAATGGGCAAAAGATATGAAAAGACACTTCTCTGAAGAGGAAATACAAATGGCCAAGAAACACATGAAAAAATGTTCAGCTTCACTAGCTATTAGAGAGATGCAAATTAAGACCACAATGAGATACCATCTAACACCGGTTAGAATGGCTGCCATTAAACAAACAGGAAACTACAAATGCTGGAGGGGATGTGGAAAAATTGGAACTCTTATTCATTGTTGGTGGGACTGTATAATGGTTCAGCCACTCTGGAAGTCAGTCTGGCAGTTCCTTAGAAAACTAGATATAGAGTTACCATTCAATCCAGTGATTGCACTTCTTGGTATATACCCGGAAGATCGGAAAGCAGTGACACAAACAGATACCTGCATGCCAATGTTCATAGCAGCATTATTCACAATTGCCAAGAGGTGGAAACAACCCAAATATCCTTCAACAGATGAGTGGATAAATAAAATGTGGTATATTCACACAATGGAATACTACATGGCAGTAAGAAGGAACGATGTTGTGAGACATATGACAAAATGGATGAACCTTGAAGACATAATGCTGTGCGACATAAGCCAGGCACAAAAAGAGAAATATTATATGCTACCACTAATGTGAACTTTGAAAAATGTAAAACAAATGGTTTATAATGTAGAATGTAGGGGAACTAGCGATAGAGAACAATTAAGGAGGGGGGAACAATAATCCAATAAGAACAGATAAGCTATCGTGGGTAAATTTAACATTCTGGGAATGCCCAGGAATGACTATGGTCTGTTAATTTCTGATAGGTATAGTAGGAACAAGTTCACAGAAATGTTGCTATACTACATTACTTTCTTGGGGTAGAGTAGGAACATGTTGGAAGTAAAGTAGTTATCTTAGGTTAAGTTGTCTTTTTCTTACTCCCTTGTTATGGTCTCTTTGAAATGTTCTTTTAAAAAACTTTTTTTATTTTTTATTTTTTCATACAGTTGATTTAAAAATAAAGTTAAAAAAAAAAAAAAAAACAAAGAAAAAAATATGCAGAGCGTCCCTGAGAAGCTGGTGGAGAATGCAGGGGTATTGGCCTGCCCCACCATGAGGGTTGCTAACATGCCCACAGACATAGGGGACTGGTGGTTTCATGGGTTGAGCCCTCTACCACAGGATTTGCCCTTGGGAAGACTGTTGCTGCAAAGGAGAGGCTAGGCCTCCCTATAATTGTGCCTAAGAGCCTCCTCCTGTAAGCCTCTTTGTTGCTCAGATGTGGCCCTCTCTCTCTAGCTAAGCCAACTTGGTGAGTGAAATTACTGCCCTCCCTGCTATGTGGGATCAGACACCCAGGGGACTGAATCTCCCTGGCAACGTGGAATATGACTCCCTGGGAGGAATGTAGACCCGGCATCGTGGGATGGAGAACATCTTCTTGACCAAAAGGGGGATGTGAATGGAAATGAAATAAACTTCAGTGGCAGAGAGATTCCAAAAGGACCCGAGAGGTCATTCTGGTGGGCACTCTTACACACAATATAGACAACCCTTTTTAGGTTCTAATGAACTGGGGTAGCTGGTGGTAGCTGAAACTATCAAACTACAACCCAGAACCCATGAATTTTGAAGACGATTGTATAAAAATGTAGCTTATGAGGGGTGACAATGGGATTAGGAAAACCGTAAGGACCACACTCCCCTTTGTCTAGTTTATGGATGGATGTGCAGAAAAATAGGGGAAGGAAACAAACAAACAGACAAAGGCTCCCAGTGTTCTTTTTTACTTTAATTGCTCTTTTTCACTTTAATTATTATTCTTGTTATTTTTGTGTGTGTGGTAACGAAGATGTCAGGGATTGATTTTGGTGATGAATGTACAACTATGTAATGGTACTGTGAAGAATCGAATGTACAATTTGTTTTGTATGACTGCATGGTATGTGAATATATCTCAATAAAATGAATATTTAAAAAAAAAAAAAGGAACGAAGTCCTGATATATGTGACAACATGGATAAAACTTGAAGACACCATGTTGAGCGAAATAAGCCAGACACAAAAGGACAAATGTTGTAGGATCTTACTGATTTGAACAATTAGAATAAGCAAACTCATAGAGTCAGAATCTAGGTTACCAGGGAATGGGGTGGGAATAGGCAATGGGAAGCAAAGGCTGAAAATGTACACAGTTCCTCTTGGGAAAGATTAAAATGTTTTGGTAAAAGATGGTGGTGATGGAAGCACAACATTGTGAATGAAATTAACAGCATTTAAATATATATCTAATTGTGATAAAATGGGAAAATTTTAGATTGCATATACAGTAAACAATAAAGAAAAATTAAATCCCACTATTCTAGGAAAAAAAAAAAAACATCTCAGTTACAGCCTAGGGTGTGAAAGGTACTTTCTTAAGAACATAGTAGTTAAGAGCTTAGGTTCAGGATTTAGGCTGCCTGCATTCAAACATAGGTCACATTATTTACCAGCAATGCAACCTTAGGCAATTTCTCTGTGCCTCAGATGCCTCTTCTTTAAAATTGGAGGAAACAACAGTAACTGCTTGAATTAGGCATGGTTCTTAAGGGAAACAGAACCTAGGAGATTATAGGAATTGGTTCACTGTGAAGATGGCAAGTCTGAATTCTGTAGAGTAAGCCACAGGCCATAGGTAAAGCCAATGAAGGTTTTCAATGAATTCCAAGGAGAAGCTGGATGGCTGAACTAGAGATGGAAATTCGGCCTTCTGTCTGCTGAAATAATCAGTTCTCCTTTTAAGGCCTTCAACTGATTAGATGAGACTTCTCTCATTGTTGAAACATCTCTTTAGTAGATTGTAGATGTAATCAGCCATAGATACAATCAACTTACTGATTATTTAAGTCCATGAAATATCCTCAGAGTAACAATTATACCAGTGCTTGCTTGACTAGGCAACCGGGCATAATAACCTAGTCAAGTGGACACATGAGCTTAACAACCATAACCCACCCCTTATCAACTGTGGCACCCCTACCATCTCCTTAAACAATACTTATCTCTAAATCAAAACAATAGTGGTTCTATTTTCCCCTAACAATACTCAACTGTCCTGCATACAACCAGAAAATCACTAACTCTTTCCTGAGAAGAGGGTACAAATCCTTGGACAATATTCACCCTTAAACTTGTTATCTATATTTTAAAATCTATGACATAAAGTTAATACAACTATGTAAAATGATAGGGGAATAAATAGGGAAGAAAACAAAGATATTTGCTTTATGCATATATACAAACACTGTTCTGGTTTGCCAAAGCTGCCAGAAAAGCAATATACCAGAAATGGATTGGTTTTTACAATGGGGGGTTATTAGTTCACAAATTTACAGTTCTAAGGCCATGAAAATGTCCAAATTAAGGCATCAAGAGGTAGATAACTTCTCTGAAGAAAAGCCCAATGGAATTCAGAAGACCTCTGTCACCTGGGAAGGCATACGGCTGGCATCTGCTTGTTCTTTGTTCCTGGGCTGCATTGCTTTCAGCTTCTGACTCCAGTGGCTTTCTCCTTAAGCAACTATAAGTTCTCAATATGCTTCTCCAGGGCAAACTTTAGGCTTCAACTGTTAGCTTAGCATCTCAAAACATCTGGGTCTATGTTGGCTCTGAACTCTCCTCAATATGTTTCTGCCTTTTTTTCCTCTCATAGAAGACACCAGTAAACTAATTAAGACCCATCTTGAATGGCCAGGGTCATATCTCCATGGAAATAATCTAATCAAAAGGCCCCACCCACAACTGGTGGGTCACATCTCCACAGAAACAAACTAATCAAAAGATCCCACCCAAAATAAGTCTGCACAAACAAGACTGGATTAAAACCCAGCTTTTGTGGGGTGCATAATAGATTCAAACCAGCACATATATTCATAACAAAACAAGGAAAAATACAACCATTATAGTCCTTATTTCTGTAACTGATCACATGGTTATTGTCCATATGTATACCTACCCTTTCCCACTACCCATTCCATACTCCCTTTATCCTCAGCAAGCATCTAAGCTGGCCATGGCTCTTTGCTTGGTGGGATGAACTATGCTGAAGTTTCTGGGTCATCAGTAATCCTGCTTGGACTCAGTTGTTGCTGTTTTTCAATTACTTTAATGGCAGCTCATGAAAGTACTAAGAGACTCTCTAAAGATCTCCTATACTGCAGGCAAACTCTTCTTGATCTCCATTGTGTAGTTTCAGTCCTATTTTCCCTTGATAATCAGGATCGGTCACCCCAGCCAACACAATAATTCCCTTCTTTGCCTGTTGATTCAGAAGCCTGAGGATCCCAAAGTAGCCAGGTAGCCATCTTAACTTCCATTTCAGTGGAATAATTGTTTTACCTCCTTGTAGAATCACCCCTCCTTTTGGAACTAAGACCTGTAGAATAGCAGATGTTAAGTGTGCAAGAACAGGAAGCAAAACATTACTAGCAAAGATGGCAGCAAAGGGAGATGTGGAATTTAGTTAGTCCACTAAAGCATCTAGTAAACAGCCAGGAACAACTAGTAAATGAACAACTGACTGGGGGATATCTATGACTGGGCACACATTGTATACCAGTCTGAAATGGCTGAAAGGGCCAAGGCCACAGCTTAGAACTGTAAGCCCCCTAAATGTTAAGGGCTGGTACCCCTCACTCACTAGCATGGCAACCTGAGTTGGAACACTCTGTTGTTGGAAAAAGAAGTCTCTACCAGGAGCAAGGGAAGGTAGCTAAACCAAGCTGCAATCACAGTTTTAATTAACAAACATGGCTTACTGAATACAAAGTACAGACATAGATAAACCCAGAGCAAGCAGGAAAGGAACCCTGAGGTCTCTCAAAAAAAAAAAAAAAAAAAAAAAAAAAAAACTAACTAACTAAATAAAAACAGAGGTTTTTGGAGTTGACTGAGCTCAGAATATTAGAAAAGGACTATGTCCCAAGAAAAGAGGTACACAGAGCCAGGTACCAATTCCAGCTCTTGGCTGGCAAAACTGGGGGCCTGGAGACTGGTTCTGAAAAGGGCATTTCTTTTTTTCTCTCTCTCTTTTAAAACTATTCCAAGTAGTTCATCAGAGAAAGCCTCAGGCATTTTCAATTGTCAGTGCTGACACAGGCAAGGGTGGAGTTAAGATATGTCTGAGAGACAAAGGAGTCAAGTGAAGGAGATAATTCCCTAAAGAGCATATCTTTCCCAAGAAAAGGAGAGTGGGGTCCAGTTCAATTGGTGGCCCTCCTTCAGTGAACTCAGACCTCAATGGCTGAAAAAAAAATAGAAACAGCTTAACTTTGGCTTCTGATTCACCCTTGGGCTAAACCACACCCCCAGCAGAGACAGAATCTGCTGAGAATGAAAGGCATTGCACCTCTTTACACCAGTGGGGAGCTGCAGGCTGACAAGCACTACCTTCTGGGCAGGAAAAACACAGATTCTACAGGCCTCACAGGAAAGTCTAGCAACCCTCTGGGACTTATCCTCAAGGAAACTTGATACAGAGTACACCACCCTTCTGAGACCTGGGCCTGTCTGGTCTGGAAAAATCTGTTTGGGGTTGATCATATCTGGGTAGACCACCACCTCCCAAAAAAAGGCAAGAACCAGAATAACAAGAGCTGAAAAATTCTGATCAAACAGAAGCTGTGCTATAGGTCTAGAATAAACTGAACTGAACACCAAAGAACAGATACCAAACAAAGCCAACCAAAAAGAAAACCCTAGGTAAAAGAGTGAAAATGAACTCTAGAAAAAACTAATCAAGGAAACCAGATGCCTAGACACCAACAAAAATTGAGTCACACTAGAAAAAATGAAGATATGGCCAAGTCAAAGGAACAAACTAACACTTCCTACAAGATACATGAGTTGAAAAACAAATTAAAGATATTTAAACAAACATGCTCAATCAATTCAAAAATCAAATCAACAAGTTGAGAGAAGATATGGCAAAAGAGAAGAAGGGCATAAAGAAGACATTGGGCAAATAAAAGGAAGAACTTGAATGTTTGAAAAAAACAATTGGCAGAATTTACAGGAATGAAAGGCACAAAAGAAGAGATTAAAAAAACACTATGGAGACTTACAACAGCAGATTTGAAAAGGCAGAAGAAAGGATGAGTGAATTACAGGACAAGACATCTGAAATCCTACACACAAAAGAAGACAAAGGAAAAAGAGTGGAAAAATAAGAGCAGGGTCACAGGGAATTCAGTTACAACATGAAGTATACATGTCATCGATGTCCCAGAAGGAGAAGAGAAGGGAAGGGGGGCAGAAAGAATAGTGGAGGAAATAATCATTGAAAATTTCCCTCTTCTTATGAAACACATACAATTACAGATTCAAGAAGTGCAGCATACCCCAAACAGAATAGATACAAATAGACCTACTCCAAAGACACTTACTAATCAGATTGTCAAATGTCAAAGACAAAGAGAAAATTCTTAATGAAGCAAAAGAAAAATGATCCATCACATACAAGGAAAGCTTGAAAAGACTGTGAAGATCTCAGCAGAAACCATGGAGGTGAGAAGGCTGTGATATGTTATATTTAAGATATTGAAAAAGAAAAACTGCCAAAGAAGAATTCCATGTTTGGCAAAACTGTTCTTCAAAAATGAGGAGAGATTAAAATATTTTCAAACAAACACAGAGACTTTGTGAACATGAGACCTGCTCTACAAGAAATAATAACAAGAGCACTACAGGCAGATAAGAAAAGACAGGCAAGACAGGTTTGGAGAAAAGTAAAGAGATGAAGAGTGTTTATAAGAGTAAAAAGAGAGAGGAAAAAAATAAAAATAAAATAAGATAGAACATATAAAATCCACATGACAAAATGGTAGAAGGTAGCACAATATTGTCAGTACACTGAACAAAGCTGAGTGTGAGTAGGGTTGGAAGAGGAAGGCTGAGGGGGATATAAGGAAGAGTTATGGGATTCTTGGTGTCGTTGTTGTTTCTTCTTTTTATTTTATTTTTTTCACTCCTCATTTTTTTCCTCTTCTTCTTTCTTTGTGGAAGAAATTGAAATGTCCTCACATAGATTGTGGTGTTGAATGCATAACTACGTGATTATACCAGGAATCATTGATTGTTTACTTAACAATCAATGGATTGTATGCTGTGTGAATAAAACTGTTTACAAAATACACAGAAAGATACCAGTGCTGGAGAAAATGTAGAGAGAGTGATGTACCTATTCACTGTTGGCAGGGGAATAGAATGGTGCAGCCAATCTGGAGGGTAGTGTGGTAGTTCCACAGGAGGCAAAGTATACACTTGCCATATGATCATATTATCCAGCAACCTTGTTATTAGGCATATACTTGAAAGAACTGAAAACAGGGACATGAATGGACATTTGCACTCTGGTGTTTATGGTGTCAGTATTCAAGATTAGCAATGGATGGAGGTGGTCTAAGGGTACATTGATTAATGAATGCACGGGTGAACTGCGGTGTCTGCATACAACAAAATACTGAGCAGATGCAAGAAGGAATGAAGTTGTGAGACATACAACTAGATGAATGAATCTTGAGGACAGTATGTTAAGCGAAATAAGCCAGAAACAAAAATGTTAATGTAACACCTTACTAGTATGGACTAAATAAAATGTGCAAAGTCTGAGAATTGAATTTGAGAGCATAGGCTGTCTGGGGAAGGCTTATTGTAAACCCCAGCTCCTTGATTGTAAGCTCTTAACATCAGTCACATCTATTCCTGAGTTGTTATGGTTATTTCTAAATTATGAGATGCTGGGCTCTTTGTGTATAACCTGATCATTCCCTGGAACTTCAGGTATCTGTGTGACACCTAAGACATAGAGTTAGAGTTCTGCAGCTATGAAATTATTATCCCATATAGCAGCTGTTAAAAAGCTGAAAAAGAGATTAGACTTCAATTAGAGATCTGAATGAAGCTATTCTCATTAGGACTAAGGCAAATCAGACTAAAGGATAAAAAATGACATTGACGGTGTTTTCAAACTTCAACTTCTGTGTGAGACCAATGGAAAAGACATTTATTTGGTGCAAAATTTATATTTTCTGTAGCACTCTATGTAATTTAACTTGTATGGTCAGTTTATTTGAACACCATAATTACATGGAACCTTGAACAGGGAGTGAGATCTTCTTGGTTTGTACAGGCTAGTGTGATGCTCTGATACATCCTAGAGTAATTTTGGCAGAGAATAAAAAACAGTATCTGCACAGCCTCCTTGAAGGACTGGGGGAAAATGTGGAAATATTAAACCTCCCCACCTGGGGAATTCCTGATATTCTCACTAACATTGGGAACTACAAACTTAATAGGCCTAATCTTCAACCATGGGGCTTGCCCTTATGAAATGTATTCCGGCAAAGGAGAAGCATTCTGGTTTGCTAGTGCTGCCATTATGGAAAATACCATAAATGGACTGGGTTGTATAAAGGGGGTTTATTTGGTTACAAATTTACAGTCTGAAGGCCATGAAAATGTCCAAACTAAGGCATAAACACAAATATACCTTCACTGAAGGAACACCAATGACATCTGGAAAACTTCTGTTAACTGGGAAGGCAGGTGGCAGGCATCTGCTGATCCCAGGTTGTGTTCCAGCTCTTCTCTCAGCTCCTGTGCATTCTTCAAAATGTTGCTCTTGGGGCCTTTTGTCCTTTCTTAGTTTCTCTGGGACAAACGTCAGGCTAGCAGAAGTCTGCTTTCAATGGCCTTTTCCAAAATGTCTCTCTCAGCTGCTCTCCAAAATGTCACTCTCAGCTGTTCTGAGGTCCTTCTGTTTGTAAGCTCTTTCATAGGACTCCAGTGATTAAATTAAGACCCACCCTGAATGGACGGGGTCATATCACCATAGAAATAATCCAGTCAAATGTCTCACCTGTGGTTGATAAAGTCACATCTCTATGGAAACACCAAATCAAAGGATAATTAGGGGGACATAGGGGTGTGGGATGTTTTGGACATTCCATTCGTTTTTTATTTTTATTTTTGTTCTTAGTTTTACTTTTTTTGGAGAAAGGAAAATGATCAAAAATTGACTGTAGTGATGAATGCACAACTATATCACGATACTGTGAACCATTGATTGTACACTTTGGATGAATATCTGGTATGGGAATATATCTCAATACATTTGCATTAAAAACAGACAAAAACTGTCTTCCAAACACAAAAAAAATAAAAATAATATAAAGTAAAATAATTTTCCCTGCACTTAAGAAAAACCTTTTACTAGTGGATCATTGTGGGTAATAATGAATGATGCCACTACAATTTCCATCCCTGGGTTCCTGGACCCATAAATCCTGACTTTGGGAGAGAAAAAAAACCTAGAATGGACACTAATATAAAGCATATACAGCCTCCTGGAAAATATTGCCTCAGCCCTGAAAGATATTGTCATCTGCCTGGCATCATAATTGAGTCTTTAAAAGGCCATTCCACCGTTCTATCAACCCAGCTGCTTCGTTGAGGGGGAACATGGTAAGACCAACAAATACCATGAGCATGTGCCAATTTCTGCACTTCATTTGCTGTGAAGTGTGTTCTTGATCAGAAGCAATGTTGTGTGGAATATCATGACAGTGGATAAGGAATTCTGTAAGGCCGTGGATGGTAGTTTTGACAGAAGCATTGTATGCAAGGAAGGCAAACTCATATCTGGATTAAATTTCTCTTCCAGTTAGAACAAAATGCTGCCCCTACCATGATGGAAGTGGGCCAATGTAATCAACCTGCCACCAAGTAGTAAGTAGACTTATCACCTCGGGGAACGGTGCCAAATTGGGAACTGAGTGATGGTCTCTGCTGCTCACAGACTGCCTTCAACACTGCTTCATGTTTTTTTTGTTTCTTTTGTATTTTGAAGCTTAAATGTTTTAGTGTATGCTAAGTGCTTTGAATAATACCTAGCTCCTAGTAAGCCCTTAATAAATGCCAGGCATTACTGTCATTATTTTATTAGCTGGCATCTAACCATCTTTCCTTTAACAGTTTCTATCATAGATCTAACTTACTTCTTTGATACTGCACCTGTGCTATGTGTCTGTGGAAACAGAAAAGAGCTACTCATAATGCTCTCTAATATAGTTCTGAATACAAATCAGTTTACTCTCTTTCCCTTCTGTTATATTTCTACGTTTTAATAAACTACAAATCTTTCCTTCTCTTATGCAAAACTAATCTAATAAAATGCATTATCCCCAAAACTATCCATATAACTACTAAATGCTTATTGCTCCAAAATATTGTCTTAAAGCTACTGGAATATACGTCATTATTTAACCTGAATAAATAATGGCTTTGCTGCAAAAGCAATTCCTGTAAAAATCATATGTAGTAAAAATCTAATAACATAGGATTTCTAGAAAACAAGAATTAAAAGTGCCATAGATCACTTACATATATACAGTGATTGCAGTTGAAAGAAAGAGAACTTACTCATACTTTATACTCCTAAAATAACTGTTTGTACCATGTGCAATTTGTGCTATGATCACATTGGTTTTTATGCACAAGCAGATTCCCCCTTTGTAATCAATGAAATGTCATGTCTCAAAATAACATAACTAATCTATCTTTCCTATTGTAGTTTTCAATAAAATCTGGCCCTTATTCACTCTTGATCTCCACACAGAAGTACTATTGATGTTGCTAAGGGATCTGCACATGAATCAAACCTACTAAATGACACATAATAACGAGGAGACTGAATTGCCCCATGAATTAGTAATGGGCCCTTGACCTACAGGTCAAAAATTTGAGTCTAGCTATAGTTTATAGGAGCTAAAAATTGCTACAGTCTGATATCCAATTGACAGTCAGTGAAAGGAACTCTACAGTCTCTGTGGAATTCCAAATTAACAGGTACCCACAGCATGGAATCATAAAAACACTGACCAAGTTGAAAGGTCAAAGATTAAATCTGTGTAGAAATCTAGCTGCTCCTTATCAGTGGAGGTTGCCTTGCCAGTACTTACCAGTATACTGATCATGCAATAGACTGTTCCTTTCTCACACATACTTAAGATCTCTTCCTTCTGTGACAATGTCAGCAAAAATACACACCAACACACAAACTTAGAAACTTAAAAGGTGTATATGCGAAAAAATGTTTACCTCTGAATTTATATCAACTTCATTTTAAATAAAACTCCTATAATAGGAATTCATTATTTTCTCAAAATTGACATTAATGTAATGAAGGAAGGAAGGAAGATTAAAATGACATGGATGCCAGCTCTGTTATTTAATGAATAAATGAATTGTTTCTATATTTTCTTTTAGATGTTATCTTAAAGGTTCCCATCACAAACAAACGTTGCACTTTGTATCCCTTTAAAAATATTTCAGTGGTACCATTTTATACTGTTGTATCCATATATAATAATAATTATTGAGTATTTGTTATATAGATAAAATGAATAATTTAAGTATGCATTGAAAGCTCTACATATGTAATTACAAGGAAAGATAAGTTTTATCATTTTGAAAGGACATTTATAGGGTGTTTGCCAATTCCTACTGCAATCTTAACATTTAATAAATGTGGATGTATTCACGATAGAAAGAGAACTGTGAAAATAAGCTGCTGTTCTTTTGGATGACATAATTTGGAGGAAATTCAAGCAAGGGTTACAAATCAAAGTCAGGAAATTACTCAACTACAAAGAATATTTTCAAACTCATAGAATAGAAAAAGGAATTATGTATCAAAAGAAACCTAGAAATTGTTACTGGATTATTTAGAAAATATCTAAATTTTGCTTCCATATGCTATTTTCAGTTTGTTTGGTTTTTTTTTTTCCTGTACATACTAAACATTATTTACTCAATAAAGATTTTGAGCAACTTTATATTTTCTAATCATTCTTGAGCCCCTAAATCTCAACTATTTTACATGGTCTCTACCTTTTTCTCATTGCATACACTAAATAAAGGAAAAAAATCGAAAATTATAAACTTCACATTTTTAAAACATCTGTCTTTATATCTATTATCATAAAAATCCCATCATCTATCTGAAATTATTCAAGTTATCTGAAGAAGTCACTAGCATTCTGAGAGTATGGTGACCTGATGAAACATTTTCTATATAATGATGAAGGAAAATAAGAAGATATTTTTAAAATGCCACATTTGAAAATGTAAGTTTAGTAATATTTCTGACTCTATCCCATTTTGATTACTTCTCAAATCAGATTATAAATGACCCACTTTATTTTCTGTGCAGTGTTCCAAATCATCTTTGCTTTCTGATATAAAAACTCTTGCTTCCCATGCATCTTAATAAGATGACTATTTATAGAAAGACTAGGAAAGTAAATCCACAGATGCTATGCACCCCTCTCCCCACTGCCATGCTTTATAAGTGGTTTGCAAAAAGGGCAAATGCCATTAACCTTTTAGATGACTAGAGTAGCTGATCTCACAAAGAGGCCCACTTTTCTATCCCTAATTGAATTTGAGATTGACTTTCTCAACCAAAACAATATGAATGGATGGTTATTATTATGTTCAGTAAACTGCATTTTTTAATATATAAAAATTTTAAAAATCTTTAGCCCTAATATACTCTCGCTGGTGAAATCTTCCAGTAGATATGAATGACTTTCAAATGCAAATAAATTATTTATTTCTACTTTAAAAGCACACAAATTCAATAGTAGTATCTGATGATTAATTACTTTCAGCCTTATTTTATTCAATCATATTTTTTGTTTGCATATCCATTTAATTTATACTCTGCCTCATTTCGAAATGACTTTAAGGTGAATTACAGAAACTACACCAGATAATAAGAAAATAGTGCAAATCCAAAGGACAGATAAAAACAATGTCTAAATAGTAAAATAAAGCAAGCAGAAATGGCAAGACAAATGCAAATCAATTGCAAAAGTCTTAGTGTACATACAAGGACACATATGCACACACAGAAACACACATACACACCAACACAAGTGACTCAAAGGAAGCAAGATCTTCCAGCAAGAACTCCCCTGAGCTCTGTGATACACACTAATTTTTGGGACCAATTTAATAGGATACTAAGTGATGAAAATTGGTAACATTCTCAATAATATCACCATACTAAAGCCAATAACATCTGATAATTCCTTCAAAGCAAGGTGAGAGTAGACTTTCTCAGCTCTTTGCTGAAGGCAACTCAGCAGAGAAAGCTAATGTTTAAGTCCCAGTATGCAATTGTTGAAGATCAGTTAGATGTCAGGTTAAAATCCAGACTAATGATTCTTAAACTTTAGTAAGCTTAAGGAAGAGCTGGAATGAAGGTTAAAAAGCAGATAGCTGGAGGAACCTAAGATAGCGGCTAGGTGAGACAGGACAAAAAAAAATCTTCATGAAAAATACTAGAAAAAAAAACAGAACGTGACCCAGAGTACCAGTTTCAGCGATGTGCCAGTTGGTTGAGGCCTAGCACCACAGGGGCCGTATACCTGGTGTAACCAGGAGTCTGCGTTCCGAAACGAGTGAGTAAGCCGGCTGGAAGACCCGCAGCCGTGCTGCGGTGTGGGGAAGTGTGCGGCTGGAGACAGACTGGTTCTTTAAAAAAAAAAAAAGGAAAAAACCCAGGAGCAGCTGCAGTTGCACCCTCGAGACCAGGGGAGTGCAGGGGGGAGCCAAAGGGAGGGAGAAGCCCCACGGCTTGTAGCTGGATCCCTGGAGGGCTGGATAAACTCCTGCCCAGAGCCGTGCCCACAGCCCAGAGCCCTGCCAGTTGTCCCGGAGCTGGGAAGGAGGAACTGTGCGAAGAGAGGGGGTTGTGGAGACGCCCTGTTCAACCATTTTTGCATCGGGCTGAGAGCACCCCAGCACAGCAGGATGGCCTGGGGCTTCCCTTGAGGGATGGTGCACAGTTGTGATGTAGCACAGCCCTCCCTCAGCAGAGGTCCTGGAAGATCACAGCTGAGAAAGAGGGCCCGCTGGGAAAACCCAGGAATGCTGCGCCAAGTCCGGTGATTTGTGGGTCAGTGAGAGAGAGGTTCTGGGATGGATCCGAAACGAAGGCTTAGACTCTTGTGATGGTCTTGAATCTCCAGGAACACCTGGGGGGATTGAATATTAAGATTGCCCTGCCTCCCTGGCCACCCGGACACACACCCCACATTCAGGGTGGACGGCTCTAGCAACACACCCAAACTGAGTTCACCAACTGAACCCCCACAAGAATCATTTCCCCACACACTGTGGGGACAAGGTTGGGGAGAGCTGACTTGAGGGGTATAGGTGACTCACAGATGCCACCTGCTGGTTAGCTAGAGAAAGTGTATGCCACCAACCTATGTTTCTGAAAAATTAGACTGGCATTTTTTTTTAACAACTCGAAAGAGCCCTATTAAGCAAAGCAAATGCCAAGAGGCCAAAAACAACAGAAAATCTCAATGCATATGATAAAACCAGACAATATGGAGAACTCAAGTCCAAACACCCATATCAAAATATTAGAAGACACCTTGTACTTGGCTCAATTAATCAAAGAACTACAATCGAGGAATGAAAATGTGGCAAAGGATTTAAAGGACATCAAGAAGACCATGGTCCAGTATATAAGTGACATAAAGAAGACCCTAAAAGAGCATAAAGAAGACATTGCAAGAGTAAATAAAAAAATAGAAGGTTTTATGGAAATAAAAGAAACTGTTGGCCAAATTAAAAAGATTCTGGATATTCACAATACAAGATTAGAAGAAGTTGAACACAGACTCAAAGTCCTAGAAGTCCACAGAACAGAAAATGAAAAAACAAAAGAAAGAATGGAGAAAAAAAATTGAAATGGATCTCAGGGATACGATAGATAAAATAAAACGCACAAACTTAAGACTCATTGGTGTCCCAGAAGGAGAAGAGAAGGGTAAAGGTCTAGAAAGAGTACTCAAAGAAATTGTTGGGGAAAACTTCCCCAACCTTCTACACAATATAAGTACACAAAGCATAAATGCCCAGCGAACTCCAAATAGAATAAATCCAAATAAACCCACTCCGAGACATATTCTGATCAGACTCTCAAGTACTGAAGAGAAAGAGCAAGTTCTGAAAGCAGCAAGAGAAGAGCAATTCACCACATACAAAGGAAACAACATAAGACTAAGTTGTGACTACTCAGCGGCCACCATGGAGGCGAGAAGGCATGGCATGATATATTTAAAATTCTGAGAGAGAAAAATTTCCAGCCAAGAATACTTTATCCAGCAAAACTCTCCTTCAAATTTGAGGGAGAGCTTAAATTTTTCACAGACAAACAAATGCTGAGAGAGTTTGCCAATAAAAGACCTGCCCTGCTCCAGATACTAAAGAGAGCCCTACCGACAGAGAAACAAAGAAAGTAGAAAGAGATACAGAGAATTTTAAGACATATATAGAACCTTACATCCCAAATCACCAGGACACTCATTTTTCTCTAGGGATCATGGATCTTTCTCCAGAAGGGACCATAGGCTGGGACATAAAACAAGCCTCAATAAATTTAAGAAGAAAAAAGAAAATTGAATATATTCAAAGCACATACTCCAACCACAATGGAATACAAATAGAAGTCAATAATTTTTTGAATTGTAACTCCACTATTTACTTCCTACATGATATAAAATACACAAACTCTAAGGACAAATCAGTGGTTTTGAACTCAACATAAAATATGTAATTTTTGACAAGAACTATATAAAGGTGGGGGTATGGAGGAGTATAGGAACATAGTCTATGTGTCCTCTAGAAGTTAAGCTGGTATCAAAGATAAATGGGGGAAGGGGCAATGGGGAGTTAAGAAATGAGTATAAGGTTGCTGTTTGAGGTGAAGGGAAATTTCTAGCAATGGAGGGTGGGAAGGTGATAGCATTACAACATTCTAAATGTGATTAATCCCACTAATGGAATGCGAGGGAGGGGGTGGAATGGGAAGATTTAGGCAGTATATATGTTTCCACAGTTGAGGAAAAAAAAAAAAAAAAACAGTCTAAATAGACAACAATTGAATGCCAAGGATGACCCTGGATAGGATCAGACAATGGAGGACAGAAGGCTCAAAGGGACATAGTTGAGACATAAGGAAAAGGAAATATAGAATGCAAGCTTTGTATCATTGTTGAATCTCTTGTACTTCTTAGCTGCACTTAATGGGATTGCATAAAAGAATGTTCTTGTTCATGGGAATTGCATATGAGAATTATAGTGTTTGTTCAAGTATGTGTGTAGCTACCTCTCATATGTTCAGAAGACAGAGCAATAGATGATGGATGATAGAGAGAGAAGGAGGGAGGGAGGGAGGGAGGAAGGGAGGGAAAGAAACAGCAGTGGGACAACATGTTAAAGTTTGTGGATCGGGGGGTATCGGGGGGTATCGGGGGGGTCAGGGAATGCTGGAGTTCTGTGTATGGGGTTTGTATGGTTTTTGTAACTGTTCCTATAACTTTGAAATTATCCCAAAATAAAATGTTAAAAAAAAAAAAAAGGCAGATAGCTGGGCCTCACTTACACAGATTCTAAGTAGAGGAAGAATAGGGATAGACCCCTCATGTTTGACAAGCACCACTCAAGATTCTGGTGCAGGTATTTTGATGACCATCTCTGAGGAAAAACTGACTAGACTAATTGAAGTGTTGTTTGCACAGTTGCCATTCAGTCTTCCAGAATCTTATTTTGAACAATTTATATTTTGATGAAATTTAAATAACAATGAATTTTTAAGCTGTAGTCTGGTTAATAGGGACTTTTGTAATTAATGAATGGTGGATATATTAAAACGTTCATTTGGTTACTTTAACAGGAAAGCAACAATAAAAATCAAGGAATGTGATGATACCACTTTACTTTATGCTGCTCATCTATATCCAGAATATTAGGGTCACATTTCTGATGCCCTATGTGCATAGGATATTGATAATTTATTCAATACACTCAACAAATACCATCCATCTACCACAACATGACTATGGCTCTGTGCATGGTTCTGGAATTCAGAGTGTGGGTAAACAAGAGTGGCAGGAGTATGGAATGAGCTACCTGAGGTACACATAAAAGACGTTGGAGCTTTGTAGTCAAAACTGTGGAATAAATTCAAATACAGTTTTGCCACTTACTAGTTATGCATGTAACTTAACATTATCTCTCTTTGCCACAATTTCCCATCACTAAAATGTGGATGATAACAATACAGACTTCATACCATTGTTATAGGGAAAATTAGTTTATATATGTGTATATAAGTTAGAATAATGTTGAATATATAGTAATGACTTAATGAACTTTATCGAGGTAGCTAATAAAAACTTGAAAAAATCACCAGTAGCTCATTGTGCATTAATGTCTGATATTTCAATCAGGTAAAAATATATTTTCAGTTCTTCTTTAGGAACTACACTGAAGAATTAAGTAGGAATCCAGTTCTTAATTTAGAATAAGATTTAAAGAACATGACAAACCAAATGTATATTATTTCATCATTTTCAGTTAGTGATACTTTAATAGGTGTTTGTCTCAGTTTCCCAACTGCTATGACAAATCCCACACAATGGGATGGTTTAACAACAGGAATTTACTCTCTTGGTTTCAGAGGCTGGAAGGCTTGTTTCCTCTCCGGGTGGGTAGTATTCTGGCTAGCCGGCAACCTTTGGAGCTCTTTGGCTTTCTCCTCACATGGTGATGATGTTTCCTTTCTCTTTCAAAGTTCCCACAGAATTCTGACCTTTGTCTCCTCTCTTTGGCTTTCTTTATGTCTTCTGCTTATAAAGGATACCAGTAACCCGGATTAAGGCCCATCCTGATTCATTTGGCCACACTTTAACTAAAAATAACATCTTTATGATGTCCTATTTGCAATGGGTTCACACCCAAAGGAATGAGATTAAGAACATGTTTTGCTGGGGTACATAATTCAACCCACCAATGTTCAGAATTTGCTACTTGTCTGACACCCTGTAATATTCTAGATGCCATAACAATCATACGTAAGGCAGAGTTCCTGTTCTTACTTAGATTTATCTTACAATTTTGAAGATTAAATCAACAAGTGAATGCAAAGATATTGAGCAATTTTATTTTTGCTATAAAAGGTGTAAGCACAGAGAATTAAAGGAGCACATGAGTTTATAGAAAGGATACTCCAGTTATGGGTCTTTCAGAGAAAGCTTCTTGAAGAAAAAAATCCTAATATTAAAATTGAAGGGTGATTAGGAGTGAGCCTGCTGAAGTGTGGGGACAGGGCCTTCTAAGCAAAGGCACAGAGTGTGGAATAGCACCTGACATTTGAATGTGCTAAGAGCTTTGTAGGCAAGATGGGGAATAGAGGGAGGGTGCTGAAAAGTTAGACAAGAACTCAGATCATGAAGAGTTTTGCAAGTCCCGTTATTTAAAGTGTTATTATAAGGAACGGGGTTATGAATTTCCTGCCTCACTTTGGCTCACTCCTGGGAATATGTCTAATTATACAAATCCTAACAGGCTTATTCCTAGCAATACATTACACGTCTGACACAGTCACTGCCTTCTCATCCGTCGCCCACATCTGCCGAGATGTAAACTACGGCTGAATCATCCGCTACCTTCATGCTAACAGAGCATCAATATTCTTCGTCTGCCTGTACCTGCACATCGGCCGTGGCCTGTACTACGGCTCCTACTCCTACCTAGAAACCTGCAACATTGGAGTTATTCTACTATTCACCGTCATAGCCACAGCATTCATAGGCTATGTACTACCATGAGGACAAATATCATTCTGAGGCGCAACAGTAATCACAAACCTACTCTCGGCCATTCCATATATCGGGACAGACCTAGTTGTAGACCTAGTTAGTACTGCAATCTATATAATGTGAAATGATTATAATAAGAACTAAAGGAATTAGAAAGAAAATCATGGTGAGCAAAAGACATGGGCATTGACTGGAATAAATATGGCTGGAATCCACACTCTCCCAAGGCCAAATTATGTGATTTAATTAACTCATTAAAAATGTGTTGAGGCACTGTATTAGGCTCTGATTATAAAACATTAATGAGAAGAAGAATGAGAAGAGGAGAGAGAAGGAAAGGAGAAGGAGAAAGAGAAAAGAACAAGAAAAGAAGAGAAAAAGAAGAAAAATCTCTGTTCTCATTTACAGTTTAATGTCAACGTCATTAAATAAATCATTGGTTAATGATGATTGAATGTATAATTACAACTGATATACTTACTAGGAAGTAAGGAAATAACAAAGATAATAGGAAAGTCTGCCTAGAAGAAAGGACAATTGATCAGTAATCTGAAGGATGACTACAAGTTAATTTTAGTTAAGGTAGATGTGGCAAGATATTGTGTTGTTTGAGTTGTTAAACTCTAAATGAAAATGCTTTCAGGATGAATTTTTAAACATTGTTGTCTTATAAAAATAGGTTTATCATTTTAACATCTCCAAAATACACGAAAGTAGAAAGTAGAAATTTAAATTACTCAACATTCCAACACAGTATGTAGGCCATATTTTAATGACAAAAAACATTTGCTTTAATATATTTGATTGACGTGCCAAGAACTGTGAACAGTCTGGGAATTTTACCCTACTTACAATAAATAAGTTAACCTGTTACTATTTCACTGATGCTGGCAGATAACACAAGGCTTCCGGGTCAGAGACAAAGGATTGTATTATTCATAGCTCAGTAAATAGCATGAGTATGATGTTGTTTTGTGTCAATGTCTCATGTCTTCAAAGTCCCATCGGGGTGCTGTAGGTAGGCATACATGTAAACCCACAAATGCTTGGGATATTCACCACTTTCATAGCAAGCAGAAGCAAGTCTACTCTTTGTTCAGTGAGAAATGTTACCTCATCTCTCAAGACTGCTCACTGTAAACACAGCCCTGAGAAATGGCCTAAGTAAAGAACAGTAAAGGCCTTGCATTATTGACATCATCCATAAAATTGTGAAGGGATGCTCAAGCCCACAGAGAATTTCCTCCCTCAAAATGAATCTCATGGGAAGAAGGAAGTGGGTATGAGGGAAGGGATATATATCTTTTGAATTAAAAAAATAGAAAAATTGGCAAAATTTCAGTCATTAAATTGTTAGTATTTGAACATATATAATTAGTAGTAACAGTTAAACACTTCTAATTATTCATTGTAAAATTATAGCATGGGCTGCTATTTGTAGGAGGCAATCTGAAGGCAGTGATTTACTCATCATTATCTAATATGGAAAGTATTGAATAAGAAAATGATATAATATATATAACATACCCACACATACAAATATGTTCTACTTCCCTTACACTCCAGTTTTCAGATATATATGCACATATAAACACAAACTTTCATCATTGGTGACCATTTTCACTGTTTTCAATTGGATTTCCCCCAAAGATGACATGCTGACACTGAGACAAATATTTCATTGTAAGTAGTTTATTTGAGAGATGATCTCAATAATCATGGAGAAAAGAAAGCAGGAGTAAGACAGAGAATGCAAGAAAATAAAAAAATAAAAAAAATAAAAAAGTAAATGAGTCACCTAGGAGTCACCTTCAGAGAACCTCCTGTGTTGTTCAAATGTGGACTTTCTCTCTCCAAGCCCAACTCTGCAAATAAATTCATCACCCTTCCCCTGATAAGGGACAGGATCCCAGGGTGAATAAGTCTCCCTGCAATGTGGGACACAGATTCTGGGAATGACCAAAGGGTGAAAAGAAAGGCAAGAATAAGGTTTCAGTGGCTAAGAGATTTCAAATAGAGTCAAGAGACTGTCCTGGATGTTATTCTGATGCAAACTTAAGCTAGATATGCCAAATATGGCCAAAGTATGATAAGCCCAAGTCAACAGTAGTCCTGAAAACCCTAAAGAGTACCCAAATCCCTATCTGAGACTCTATAAAAGTTTCACTAAGTTTATTCTTTGGAAACTTAAATCCTCCAGAAAACTCCTATGCCAGCTAAGCCTCAAAACCCAGAGGCAACAGCCTCTTCAAGAACAACAACCAGTTGTGTCCCCTTTTCCCATAATGTTGATACCATTTTTCAACATGAACAAATTAGGGTGGTCACCCCTAGATGTCCCTGAAGATCAGGAAAGTGATTAAACTAGAGGAAGGCATAGCAACAGACAAGATGAAATTTAACAAAGGATTATGAAAATTGAATCTCTATATAATTTTCTTTTTCTTAATTGCTGTGGTATTGGAATAGCCAGGAGGAAAGAACTGAAATGGTGAAATTATAACTCATGGCATTCTTTGAAATTTGATCTATAGCTCCTTGTCAAATTATAATTTAAAAGTTATCACTTTTTGTATGTATATTATATCTCACAATAAGGAAAGAACTGAAACTATGGTACTGTAACATAACATTTTCGGAAATTTCCTACGTAACTACTTGTTAAATTGTACTTTGAAAGTTATTACCTTTTTGCATTTGTTATATTTCACAACAAAGAAATAATTGAAACTATGAAATTGTAATCCATAATATTCTTTGCAATTTGCTCTCTAACTACTTGTTAAATTGTACTTGGAAAGTTATTACTTCTATGTATATATGTTATACTCCACAATAAAAAATATGATTAATTTTTAAAAAATCATTGGTATTGCTATCAGCCAAGGCAAAGATACCAAATTAATATCAAGAGTGTCCATTATTGGTAAAAAAATAACTTGAATTGAAACTTGGTAATACAGTGGAGGTAATTTTTGTATTGTTATGCATGATGTGCAATTTTATTTATATCTTTCTCTCCTCAAATGAGGAAAGAAAACAATTTGAAATGTCTTTTGTTTAGCTAGGTTATCCTACTAGGTGATGATATCTATAAACACATTATATCATTCACATATATTAACAGATGTTTGCAACTATTCCAGGGGCAGAAAATCCATACTGATGGAATGAAAGAAGTGAATTTGAATTATTTTCATTGGTCATTTTTTAAAACTTTTTATTTTGAGATAATTTTAGACTTTTGGAGGAGTTGCAAAAATAGCATGCAGACTTTCCAAATGCCTTTCAACTACTTTCCCTTATGCTAACATTTTATATAATCATAAAATAGGTATCACAACTAAATAGATAACCTTGGTATTGGAGAGTCAACCATGCCCCACAAAAGGTATTTTCAGGTCCCAAACCCTTATTTTGTAGGTATGAACCCATTTGTAAATAGGACCTTAGGAGATGATTTTAGTTAAGTTGTGCCCAAATCGAATGAGAGTGGGCCTTAATTCAATATGGTTGCAGTCCTTATAAGCAAAGAAATTAAACACACAGAGGGAAAGCACAGGAGAAGCAAGAATCTGGAAGTAAAGTGAACCTGGAAAAGAAAGGAAAAGCTGCTGCTATGTGCATTGCCATGTGACAGATAAGCCAAGGAACCCCAAAGATTGCTAGCCATCCAGAAGATGGAGAAATCAACCCCAGAAGAAAACAAGCCTTCTAGCTTCTTGAAACCATGAGCCAATCAAGTCCTCTTGTTAAGGCAACCCATTGCATTATATTTGTGTTAGCAGCTAGGAAAGTAAAACACTTGGTAAAAATAATTTAAGTACATTAGAAAACTAAGATCACCAGTTTTTCCAGTAATGTCCATTGCCTATTCCAAGATGGAAGCCAAGATCCCACATTGCATTAAAAATGAGTATAGGAGAGAGGAGGCAAGATGGTGGAATAGAGAGGAATAGAGAGGAGTGGAATAGAATAGTTAGTCCCCTGGAACAACTAATGAACAACCAGGAACAGCTAGTAAATAATTTGGAATAACTGCTGTGGGGCAACCATGATTATCCACACATCATACACCAACCTGGATAGGGAAGAATGCCTGAGAACACAGCATAAAATCTTTAAGTAAAAACTGTGGAACTGTGCCGGAGACCCCAAACTCCATGGCAGGCTGAGCTGCAAAACCTCACTGTGGCAGAAAGCAGCTCTCTCCAGTAAGTGAATATAGCTCAACCAAGCTCCAAATGGGGTTTTAATTAACAAATGTGGACTGCCAAATACAAGCTACAAACCCCAACAAGCAGACAGGGGCTTTTACTGACAACTGACCTTAGAGAACAGGAAGACTCATCTGTCCCAGGAGGGGCAGCCCAGAAGACCAGGTGTTACCTCTGGCCAACAAGTGAAACTAGGAGGCCATGCACTGGCTCTAAAAGGGGGCTTTCTGTCCCATTTTCTCTCTTTCAACCTGAGGAGCTCAGAAGAGAGAGCCACGGCCATTTTCAGTTTGCAGCATTCTGACCCAGACAGGGGTGGAGATAACAGAGTCTGTGAGACACCAATTCAAATGCAAATAATAACTCCCTAGGGGGTGTATCCTCCATAAGAGTAAGGAGGTAGATCCAAGCTTTCCTGTCAGAATCAGATACTGAAGGGGACTCATATCCTTACAACAGTTGGGAGTGACAGGCTAACAGGTGCAACCTGCTGGGCAGGTTAGGAAAAGCACAGTGACTGGAGACCTCATAGGAGAGTCTGTCATTCTTCTAAGATACACCCTGAATATAACCCCATTCTGAGACCTAAACCTGTTCTGGTAAGGGAAAATCTGACTGGGGTAACCAAGGAAACCAGATGCCTAGACAACAAAAAACTACAATCTATATTAGGAAAAATGAAGTTATGGCCCAGTCAAAAGAACAAACTTACATGTCTATCAAGATACAGTTGAGATATTGTTTCACTTTAATGAAACAATCTATTAAAGATTTTCAAAGAAATATGCTAAATCAAATCAAAAACCAAATCAGTGAGTTCATAGAAGATACAACAAAAGAGATGAAGGCTATAAAGAAAACACTGGGCAGACATAAGGTAGAAATTGAAAGTGTGAAAAAACAACTGACAGAAACTATGGAAATGAAAGGTACAACACAAAAGATGAATAACACAATGGAGACATACAACAGCAGACCTCAAGAGGCAAAAGAAAACATTCAGAAACTGGAGAACAAGAAACCTGAAATCCTACACACAAAAGAACAGATAGGGAAAAGAATGGAAAAATATGAGCAATGTCTCAGGGAATTGAATGAAAACATGAAGTGTATGAATGTATGTGTCATGGGTGTCCAAGAAGAAAAGGGAAAAGGGGCAGAAGCAATAATAGAGGAAATAATCAATGAAAATTTCCCATCTCTTAAGACATAAAATTACAGACCCAAGAAACACAGCATAGCCCAAACAGAATAGATCTGAATAGACCTATGTGAAGACACTTAATAGTCTTAATAATAAGATTATCAAACATCGAAGACAGAAAGAATCCTGAAAGCACCAAGAGAAAAGCGATCCATCACATAGCAAAGGAAGCTTGGTAAGACCGTGTGCTGATTTCTCAATAGAAATCATGGAGGCAAGAAGGAAGTGGTGTGATATATTTAAGATACTGAAAGAGAGAAACCACCAACCAAGAATCCTATACTCAGCAAAACTGTCCTCCAAATATGAGGGAGAGCTTAAAATATTCTCTGACAAACAGACAATGACAGAGTTTGTGAACAAGATACCTACTATACAGGAAACACTAAAGGTAGCACTGCAGACAGAAAGGAAAAGACAGGAGTGAGAGATTTGGAACACAATTTTGGGTGATGGTAGCATAGCAAGTAAGTACACTGAACAAAGATAACCATGAACATGGTTGAAAGGGGAAGGTGAAGAGCATGTGGGACACCAGAAGGAAAGAGGAAAGATACAGACTGGGACTGTGTAACTCAGTAAAACCCAGAGGGCTCAAAAATTGTGATAAAATGTACAAATATGTTTTTACATGAGGGAGAAAAAAATGAATGTCAAACTTGCAAGGTGTTAAAAATAGGATGGTATTGGGGAAAAATATAATCAACGCAAACTAGAGACCATAGTTAACAGAAACATTGTATTATGCTTCCGTTAATGTAACAAAGGCAATATACCAAAGCAAAATGCATTTAAGAAAGGGACATGAGGGAGAGGTATGGGATTCTTGGCATTGGTAATGTTGTCTGACTCTTTATTCTACTATAGTTTAATGCTATCTCTAGCTTGCCTTTTGTTGCTTTTAGCTGTCATGTTTTTCTTTTTCTTTTTCTTTTTCTTTTGTCTCTCTACCTTCTTTGACTCTTCCTCCTTCTTTGTGGAAGAAATGGAGATGTCCTATTATAGATAGTGGTGATGGGGTGAATACATAAATATATGACTATACAGGGAACCATCAATTGTTTACTTAGGACTGAAAGTATGGTGGGTGAACAAAACCATCTTTTAAAAAAAAAAAAGACTGTTGAAGAACCTTGTGGGCACTACATTGAGTGAAATAAGTCAGACACATAAGGACAAATATTGCATGGTCTCACTGATATGAACTAATTATAATCTAAAGTCATAGACATGAAATATAAGTTACCAGGATATAGAATGAGGTTAAAGAATAGGGAGCGGTTGCTTATTATGAGCAGAATGTTCAACTATGTTGAACTTGAGTGTCTGGAAATGAACAGAGGTGATGGCAGAACATTATTGTGAGAATAACTAACAGTGCTCAATGGTATCTGAGTGTGTTCGAAAGGGGAAGCTTCAAGTCACATATGTCACCGGAAGGAAAGTTGGAGATTAAAAGATGGGAATGTATAAAACAATGAAACTTGTGGTGGACAATCTCCATGATTAATTGTACAAATATTAGAAATCTCTTTCACGAACTAGAACAAATGGATGACACTATAACTAGAAGCTAATAATAGAGGAGTATAAAGGGAAAAATATATACCTATTGCAAACTATGTACTACAGTTAGTAGTATTTTAACTTTCTTTCGTCAATAGTAACAAATGTACTATACCAATACTATGAATCAATAATGGAGGGGGCATGGTTAGGGGTATGGGAAGATTTGAGTTTCTTTTTTTTGTGTGTTTATTTCTATTCTGGAGTAATGAAAATGTTCTAAAAATTGAAAAAAAATAATTTTGGTGACGGATGCACAGCTGTATGATGGTACTGTGGGCAATTGTGCATTTTGGATCTTTGGTAAATTGTATGGTATAAGAACAATCTCAATAAAATTAAATTTAAAAAAAGTAAAAAAAAATCATTATATACTGATACGCTGACTCTAATCCAGCACCCAAGGCTCCGTTCTAACATTGTCACTTCCCTGATTTGTAACTTTTTTCTTTGACATGGAGTAACCTGGCTGTTTTTATTTTGGATATATTTATTTATTCCTGCAACCCAAGTATATGGAATTAGTAGTTTCAGAATTGAAAATTTATGGCCTTGTGAGAAACAGTTTGTTAGTGTTTGTATGCAAGTTTTTTGTGTGTTTTTGTTGTTTTTTTCTTTTTTTTGGCTTTTGGTTTTTACAATATCCAAAGTATTGTTTTCCAAAGTTACCTAAATTTGCTCCTTTCTTTTGTATTCTCTTCAATGTTATGCAACTCCTTGTAATGTTCTTGGTTCATCTATGGCAGACTGATTTCCATCTTTCTCCCCACATCATGGTTCAGTTTATTTTTAATTTACATACAGTAAAACTCATCCTTAATGGTGTACAGTTTTATAGGCTCTGTAAACTGTGTAGATTCATTTATTCACTACAAGATTTCCATGCAGAACAGTTCCATCATCCTAAAATTCCCCTCTGTGGCTCCTTTTGTAGTGAACCCTTTCCCTCATACCTGGAAAGCAATGATATATTTTTCATCTCTGCAGTGTTGCTTTACAGACTCACATATAAAAGAAACCCAATTTGTAGCCTTTTACATAACAAAATTTAAGATTCACCCATTTTGTTGTGTGGAAGACTGGATTGTTCCTTTTTCTGGCTATGTATAATTTCACTGTATAGATGTGTCAGAGTTTGTTTATTCTTTCCAATGTTGAAGGTCATCTTGATTGTTTCCAGTTTTTGATAATTAAGAATAAACCTGCTATAAACATATGCATACATCTTTTTATGTGCACTTAAGTTTTCATTTCTCTCCAGTATGTAAATAAGAATGGAGAATGCTTACCCATTAGATAGGTATATGTTAACTTTTATAAGAAATTGCCACACTGCTTTACAAAATGTTTTAATCATTTTGTTTTCCTACTAACAATGCGTGAGAATTCTTGTTTTCTGCATAGACGTGAGCACTTAGTACTGCTAGTTTTTTTTAAATCAATATTAATATTTTAGCCATTCAAATAGATGTGTAATGATACTTCATTGAGATTTTAATTTGCATTTCCCTAATGATTAATGCTGTTGAGCATCTTTTGATTAATTGAAATTTTTATAGATACAAATGCAGTTGTAAAAAATAATACAGACACAACCCATATACACTTTACCTGATGGCTCAAAATGATAACATCTTGCAAAATTATAATACAATATCACAACCAGGATATTGACACTGAGATACTCAACTGATCTTATTCATATTTCCTGTTATATTTGTACTCATTTATGTGTATGTGTGTGTTTAGTTTTATTCGATTTTATCACATATGTAGGTATATGTATCCACAAGTACAGTTCAAATAGAGAACAGTTTCATCATTACAAAGATCCCTCATTTCTCCTTTATAACAATACCTTCTTCCCACCTTCCCTCCCATCCATTCATAAAGCCTAGAAACCAATAAACTATTTTCCATTTATAAATTTTTTTCATTTCACAAATGTTATATAAATGCAACCATACATGATGTGATATTTTGGGATAGGCTTTTTCCACTTAGCATAATCCCCAGAGATTTATCCAAGTTGTTGTGTATATCAGTATTTAGTCTTTTTTTATTGCTGATTAATGTCCCATAGAAAAGATGTACCATAGATTGCTTAAATATTCATCCTTTGAAGGATATCTGGGCTAATTCCACTTTTCGGCTATAAAGAAAAAGCTGCTATAAATATGCATGTACAGGCTTTAGAATGAACATAAGTTTTCATTTCTTTGGGATAAATTCCCAATGGTGTTATTTACTGGGTCGTATGGTAATTGCATGGTTACTTTCATAAGAAATTGCCTAATTCTTTTCAGGTGATTGTACCATTTTACATTCCCATAGGCAATACTTGAGTAGGTTCTCTGTAGCCTTGCCAGCATTCAGTATTGTCTGTCTATAATTTTTCTTTTTAAACATTCATGTAGGTGTGTAGTACTATCTCATTGTGGTTTTAATTGCATTATCTAATGATTAGTCATGTTGAGCATCTTTACACATGTGTGTTTGCCATCTCTGTATCTTTCTTCAGGGAAATTTGTGTGTGTGTTTTTGGCTTATTTTCTAATTGTGTATTTTTGCTTATTTTATATTGTTGAGTTTTAAGTGTTCTTAATATACTCTAGATACTAAAATTGTTTTGGATATGTTGTTTGCAAATATTTTCTCCCAGTTTGTCTTTTCATCTTCTTCAAATGATCTTTCACAGAGCAAAAGGTTTTAATTCCAATGAGGTCTAATTTATCAGTTTTTCCTTTAAATTACTCCACTTTTGCTGTTGATGCATATTGTTTAATATGCTTATTTGTCATCCATACATCTTCCTTAGTGAAGTGTTTATTTAAATCTTTTGTTCATTTTTAATTTGATCATTTGTTTTGATTTTGTTATGTCTAGGAGTTCTTCATATATTCTGGATACAAGTCCATTATTGGATATATGATTTGCAAATATTTTCTCCAAACGTGGCTCGTCTTTTCATTCTTTTAACATATCCTTCATAGGAAAAAATATTTACTTTCCATAAAATCCAATTTCTCATTTTTCTTTCAGTTTATTGATTGTATTTTGGGTGACTTGTCTTAAAACTATGCACAGCACAAAATCTTGCAGATTTTCTCGTTTCCTTGCAGATGATTTATAGTTTTATGTTTTACTTATGTTTATTTGTTCACTTCAACTTAATTTTGTATAAGTTATTAGGTATGGATTATGATTTTTGGACAAGTTATTCCATTAATCTAACTCTATTCTTTCACCAATTCAACACTGTCTTGATTACTATAGCTTTATATTCATCTTAAAAACAGATAATTTAATTCTCCAATTTTGTTCTTTTCATAATTGTTCTAGCTAATCTAGTTGCTTTGAGTTGCTATATAAACTTTCTAATCAGCTTATTGATATCTTCATTAAAAATCTGCTGGGGTTTCAATTGAAGTTAAATTGAATTTATAGATCAAATTTGGCATAATGTATATCTTAATAATATTGAATCTTCCAGCAAATAAACAGAGTATAATAGTCCATTGATTTTGGTCTTAATTGATTAATTTAATCAGTGTTTTGTAGTTTTAAGGACACAGATACTACATATGTTTTCCTAAGTTTGGACCTATGCTTTTTTTTTTCTTTTTTGGTGCTAATGTAAAGGATACTTCAAAAAATTGAATTCCAATTGTTTATTGCTAGCTTATAAAAATACAAATATTTTTGTTTATTAACATTTTTAATCCTGTGATCTTGTAAATCACTGTTGTTTTCTGAGAGTTTTGTAGTCATTGGGATTTTCACATTGGCAACCTTGCTCTACATGAATAAATAAAATTGTATATTTTCCTTTCTAATTTGAATGGGTTTTATTTCTTTTACTTTGATTATCACCCTAGGTAGGACTTCCACTACCATTTGATTAGGAGTAGTGAGAGAGGACTACCTTGCCTTTTCTTGATCTTAGAGGAAAATCATTCTATTCTTCACTATTAAGCTTGTTAATTAGCTATAACTACGCTTTTGCCAGATTAAGTAAATTCCCTTCTATTTCAAACTTGCTGAGAGGTATTTTGTTTTTTTGTTTGTTTGTTTTTACCATAAATGAAGTTTGCATTTTGGAATTCTTTTGAATCTATTTAGATAATATGATTTTTCATCTTTATTTTGTTGATACCATGAATTACATTGATTTTTAAATGTTGAAAATGACTTACATACTGGCATAAAACCCACATGGCCATGATACATTATTCTGTGTGTGTGTGTGCCTGTGTGTGTATTGCTGAATTTGATTTGATGATATTTTATTAAAGATTTTTGCATCTATGTACAGAAGGATTTAGATCTGTACTTTTCTTTACTTGAAAGACCTTTGTATAGTTTTGGTTTGAGGGCAGTGATGATATGAAAATGGAATGGTTAATAGCTTCATTAATCATCTTGATCTGCTTGAACTTGTTTTTTGTCTAGGGAACTTCAAAGAAGACACAGAGAACTGAGTCAGGCTGACATACCAATAATACTACACAGCACTAAGATATCTGCTGCTGCAGAAAAGAAACAAGTCATGCTGACACGTCTACTTATTTTCTCTAGCTAGCTGCACTCCTGCAGAGACATCTACCTGTCCAAGTAGTAAAATTAACGAAACATAGCCCAAGGACATCCCACCCCAAGCAGTTCATGTAACTCATTTTCCCTTGCTCCTGCTCCCCATTCCCCCATATCTTTCCTTTGTTCTTAGCTACCATATATACTGCCTGCCCAAAACTTGCCTTTTGAGAAGTAACTTTTTGTTACTGTTCTTCATTAATGCTACTATAGTTCAATAAACTTCTATACTTGGGTTTTCAGAGTCTGTTTCCAGCAAAACAATGGCCTCATAAAATTAGCTGAAAAGTGTTTCTTCCCTTTCTATTTTCTGGAGAGATTTGATATATTAGTATTAGTTCTGCCTTAAATACTTGATAGAACTTAACTACTAATATCATTTGATCCTTAAGTTTTCTTTTTTGGATGTATATTAACTATAAAACCAATTTCTAAAATGGACATAGGATACTTCATGTTATCTATTTCTTCCTGAATGGGGTTTGGCAAGTGTACCTTTCAAAGAATTATGTGATTTTATCTAAGCTAATTCATTCATATAAAGTGCTTGTAGGACTTCTGATTGACCTTCTGGTGTCTCTCCAGTCTGTAGTGATATTTTTTCTTCCTTTCTCCATATTAGCAATGTGCCCCCTCTCTTGATTTTTTTGGCCACTATGGCTAAAGTTTTATCAGTTTTACTGATATTTAAAAAAAGAAGTGGGGTGTTCGTGGGGGTATTTTTGAGTTAAGTCTATCATTTTTTACTTTATTAGTTTCTGTTATTATTATTTTTATTTCCTTCTTTTTGCTTATTTTGAATACAGTTGGTTCTTCTTTTTCTAATTTCTTAAGGTGGAGGCTGGTGTTATTGATTTCAGACCCTGCTTCTTTTCTAATAGGGGTAATTTGTGCTATAATTTTCCCTCTAGGTATTACTTTAGTGACACCCCACACATTTTGATGTATGTTGATTTATTTCAAGCCTACTTTAAATTTCCTTTGAGATTTCCTCCTTACACTATAATTACTTGTAAATGTGTCATTTTTATATCTAAATTTTAGGATTTTACAGATATCTTTCTGTTACTGATTTCTAGTTTAAAGTCTGAGAACATACTTGCATGATTTATTTTCTGTTAAACATATTTAGGTTTTATGACCCAGGATATGAGCTATCTTGGCAAATATTTAGTGTGCACATGAAAAGAATGGGTATTTTGCTGTTGTTAGGTGCAGTGTTATATAAATATAAATTTGGTCTAATTAGTTGTTAGATTTGTTCAGGTCATCTATATCTTATTGATTTTCTATTTACTTTATCACACTTTATTTATCTATCTAAAATAGAAGTGTTGGAATTTGCGACAATAATTGAGGATTTGTGAATTCTCTCCTTTCAGATCCAATATTATTGACTTACGTTATTTTCTTGGTCATTAGCTGCATACACATTTAGAAGTTTCATGTTTTCTCGGAGAATTGAGCTTTATCATTGTGTAATATCCTTTTTCATCTCTGATAATATTTTTGCTCTGAAGTCTACTTTCTCTGATATTAAAATTGCTATTTCAGTTTTCTTCTGTGTAATATATTTTCCCCATACTTTTATTTTAACTTAAGTATGTATTTATAATTACAATGGGTTTCTTATAGACCACAAATAATTGGGGATTGCTTTTTATCCAATATGACAATTTCTGATTTTTAATTGGTATGTCTAGATCATTCACATTTAATATGATTATAGATATGGTTGCAATTAAATCTATAATTTTATAGCTGTTTTCTACTCATTCCATCTATTCTTTATTTTCTCCCTCTTTTTTTATTCTCTTTTTAAAATTGAAGCTACTTATAATTCTATTTTGCCTTCTTATCATTTTCCCTTTTCCTATATTTTGGTAGTTGCACTAGGTTTAACAATATACATTTTATATCATCAAAGTCTCTCTTAAAATTTTATTATATACTAACATGTAGTGTAATATCTAAACAAAAGTATATTCCCAATTCTCCTTCCCTTTCTTTGTGCTACTGTGGTCATACATTAAAATTTTACATATATTATAAACACATAATGCGTTGTCTATATTTTTACTATTGAACAATTAATAAGGAAAAATAATTAAATTTTAGCATCATATAAAATTTCTTTTATTATCTTCCATGTCTTTGTATAAGTATAAATTTCTGTCTGATATATTTTTTATGCCTGAACATATCTTGTAAAACAAGTGTGCTGGAAATGAATTTTCTGTGTTTGATTTCTCTGAAAAAGAATGCATTTCTCTTTCATTTTTGATGGATATTTACATTGAGTATATAGAATTCTGGTTGACTGGTTTTGTTCATTTTGTTTTTCTTTGCTGTTTGTTTTCTTTTAGCATTTTACAAATGTAAATACATTGTCTTCTGGCTCCCATGGTTTCTTATGAGATGTCTGCTGAATTCTACATCTTATTTTTCTTTATGTAATATTTCATTTTCTCTGTCTGACTCTTGTCTTCTATTTCTGCCTCTTGTCTTATTTTTACCAACAGTTTGCATATGATATGACTATATGTGCCTGTTTATTTGTTTGTTTGGCATTTCCCTGTTTGGTATTCTCTGATGTTCTTGGGTACATGCTTTTATGTTTGTCAATAAGTTTGGAAAATCTGTGGTCATTATTTTTCAAAATCTTTTCTGCTCTTTCTTCTCATTCTTATATTCCAATTATATGTATGTTTCAGCATTTGATATTGTCCCAGAAATCTTGGATATGCTATTTGTTTGCTCCTTTTTCATTTTGTTTTAGTTGAATAATTTCTATTGCCCAATCTTCATGTTCACTGATTATTTCCTCAACCATGTCAATTTTACTGATGAGCCCATAAAAGGCATTCTACATCTTTGTTACATTTTTAATTTCCAGAATTCCATGTGGTTCTTTCTTATTATTCCCATCTTTCTGTTAAAATTACCCATTTGATGTTGAATGGTATCCATCTTTTCTGTAAGTGCCTTTAGCATATTAACCAAAGTTATTTTATTTTTTTTTTTTCAAATTAAAAGATCAAATATAATCTCTTTGTTTTTACTCGGCATACTCAGAAATTCCAAATAGCATTACGAAAAGACACAAGATTTTTTTATTTATCAGAAAGGGACAGAAGTTTTACAAAGGTTGAAGATCAACTGGGCTAGGTGATCTCATAAACCCCATATGTTCTAAAATGGTATTATCCCATATTTCATTAACAAAGTTCATCATTTCCTCAAAGTTGAAGCTCATTTTGCCTCTAATATAAAAGAATGACATTAAGTTTCATAATCTTTTCCCAAAATATCAATAAAATACATAACTGAATTTCAACAGTATCTATACTTTGGGCAGCAAAATAAAACTGTTACCAAAAAATCCCATAGACATTCTAATAATCACACTCTTTCATAGAAATGCCAGTTTCCTAAGGAATTATGATGAATCATAACTTCTACACTATATGATTAAATCATTTTAAAAAATGCCATAGCTATTTACTAACAAAATTCTTATGTTTTCCTCTTAGGGATTATAAATTATTAAAATTTCTTAAAGTATAGTATAATATACTGATAAGATTAGTCAGAAAATTCCAGACTTGCAAAAGGAGTTTTTTTCCTGTTCTGTATTATTTTAGGGATTATAAATTATTAAAATTTCTTAAAATATAGTATAGTATATTGTTGAGATTAGTTAGAAAATTCGAGACTTGTAAAAGGACTTTTTTTTTTTCTGTTCTGTTTGCTTTATTTTTAGCTAAGTGTTTCATTATTATTATTATATTATCTTAAACTAACAGACTTTTTAGAGCAGTTTTTGATTTATAGAAAACTAACCAGAAAGTACAGTTCCCACAGAGTTCCTCCTTCCTGGTGAAACCCCCACTCCTGCCAATTTTCCCGATTATTAACATCTTGCATTAGTGTTATACTTTTGTTACAAGTGGACCCAATATCGATACATTATTAACCCATAAAGTTCATAGTTTACATTATAACTTACTCTTGGTGGTATAGAGTTCTGGGAGTTTTGACAAATGGATAATATCATGTGTCCACCTTACAGAATCATACAGAATAGTTTAGTTTCACTGCCCTAAAAATGCACTGTGCTCTATCATTCCTCATCCCCACTCCCTCCTGAAGCCATGGCAACAGCTGATCTTTTTCCTGTCTTGATAGTTTTGCTTTTTCCAGAATGTCATATAGTTGGAATCATACAGTATGAAGCCTTTTCAGACTTCTTTCTTTTACTCAACAACATGCATTTGAGATTCCTCCATGTCTTTCATGTCTTGATAGCTCATTTCTTTTCACTGCTGAATAATGTTCTATTTTATAGATGTACCACACTTTGTTTATCCATTCACCTTTTGAAGAACATTTAGGTTACTTCTAGTTTGGGGCAATTATGAATAAAGCTACTATAAACATTTACATGCAGGTTTTTGTGTAGATATAAATTTTAAATTCATTTCGGTAAATACCTAGGAGTGAGATTGCAGAGTCATATAGTAAGATTGTTTTAATCTTTATAAGAAACTGCCTAACTGTTCCAACTGCTATACCATTTGCCATTCCTACTAGCAATGAATAAGAGTTCCTGTTGCTCCACACCCTATCATCGTTGTTGCCAATTTTTTTGGATTTTGCCCATTCTTATAAGTGTGTTGGGTTATCTCGTTTTAAATTGCCATTCCATAATGACATATGATGCTGGACATTTTTTCATATGCTGATTTGACAGCTGTATATATTCTTTTCAGAAGATGTGCCTATTTTTTAATGGGTTGTTTATTTTCTTACTGTGGAATTTTGCTTTCTTCTTGTTGAATTTTAAGAGTTCTTTGTATACTTTGGGTACAAATCCTTTATCATATATGTGGTTTGCAAATATGTTCTCTCAGTCTGTGACTTTTCTTTTATTCTCAACAGCATCTCACATAACAGAATTTTTTATTTTAATGAAGTCCAACTTGTCAATTTTTTTTCAGTTTGCGTTTTTAGGATTAATTTTTGTGAAAGGTATAACATCATTGTTCAGAGTCATTTTGGGGACCATGTGGCATCCAGTTGTTCCTTCAACATTGGTTGAAAAGACTACTCCTTCTTCATTGCACCCTTGTCAAAAATCAGTTGACTATATTTGTACAGGACTCTTCCTGGGCTCTCTCTTCTGTTTTATTGATCTATTTGTCTGTTGTTTCACCAATACTACACTGTCTTGATCACTGCAACTTTACACTAAGTCTTGAAGTCGGGCAGTGTCAGTCCTCCAACTTTGTTCTTCTTTAGTATAGTGTTGGCTATTTTTGAACTTTGGCCTTTCAAAATAAACTTTAGAGTCACTTTGTTGATATCCATGAAATAAGTTGTTGGAAGAATTGACATCTTAAACAATATTAAGTCTTCCTACCTATGAACATGGAATATCTCTCCATTTATTTACTCTTTCATCAGAGTTTTGTAGTTTTTCTCATACAGATCCATACATATTTTAAGATTCTTTCCTAAACACATCCTTTTTGGGGATGCTAATGTAAATATATTGTGTTTTTAATTTCAAATTCCTATTACTGGTATATAGGAAAGCAATTGATTTATGTGTATTAATCTTGAGTCTGCAACCTTGCTACAATCCCTTATCAGTTCCAAGAAATTTTTTGTCAGCACTGGGATTTTCTACATAGACAATCACGTAATCTGCAAACAGAGACAGTTTTATTTCTTCCTTCAAAACTGTGTAACTTTTATTTCCTTTTCTTGTCTTGCACTACTACGACTTCCAATACAATGCTGAATACCAGTGGTGAAGGAATATCCTTGTCTTGTTCCTGATCTTAGGGGGAAAGCATCCTGTTTCTCACCATTAAGTATGATGTTTGGCTGTAGGTTTTTTGTAAATGTTCTTCATCAAGTTGAGGATATTCCTCTCTATTCCAAGTTTTCTGAGAGTTTTTATCATGAATTGGTGTTGGATTCTGTCAAATCCTTTTTCTGCTTCTACTGATATATGATTTTTCTTCTTTAGACTCTTGATGCAATGGATTACATTAGTTGGTTTTCGAGTGTGGAACCAGCCTTGCCTACCTCGGAAGCAGTAGCTGCAATATTAATGGTGCTTGCCTGCCCGTTCATCAGGTCCATACTTCCCACAACATCAGTTCCTGACCCTAAGTTAACAGCAACAGGGGACTGATTCCTTCACATCCAAGGCCACAGATACATCATTCCCGCCGCCACCGCCGCCGCCTAATGTTGCGCTCACCGACCAGAACAGTCGGCGTCTCTCATTCAGCGCCTGCTGCCGCCGCCACCGCTCGGGGGAGGGATAACCAAAGTTATTTTAAATTCCCAGATAATTTCAACATTTGTGTCACAGCTCTGTCAGGTTGTTATTATTGCCCTATCTTTTTGGAGTCTCCTCATTTTTCCTTGCTTTTTCATATGTCTTATAATTTTGGGGGGGATGAAAGCCAAATATGTTGTGTAGGACCATAAAGATTAAGGTAAATCATTTTATGCATGGAAACTGTCATTTCTTTCCATCTGCTAGGCCTTTTAGTGCAAGAGTTTGTTTTAATCTAGCTTGAAGGTGGGCTATATTTCTGATTTGTTGTTGCTATGACTAACTTCAGCAAACCACGGTTTTCAAATTCCAAGAGAGACTGTTTGTCTCTATAGTGGGGATGGTTTACCAGATCAATGTCTTTTTTATTTTGAGTTTTAAGATTTCTCTTTGTGCCATGCCACAATTTAGTTCTCTTTGCAAGCACTTGTTCCTCACCTGTATCTGTCTCAGTATTTTGCTATTTCTAGCTATTTGAAGCTTCTTAGCTTGCAGGTGTGGGTGAAAAGGTGAAGAAACCTTTTTATTTTATTAAGATTTTATTTTTTAAATTAATATTTTAATTATGTATTATTTTTATTAATAAGGCTCAGATTTATGTATACACCATGCTTCTGGATATTATGAGTGTGGCTTTCTCCACTGTGCTGCCCCTCCTCTGGTAAGAGAGTTTTCCTTCACCCCTTCTCTTTCCTAGCTATAATGGGTGTTCACCAATGTTCTAGGATCAACAATGTTGCCCTTCCTACCATAGATTAATGTATTTGTCTATCCACTATAGACAGAAAGGGGAAAAGGGAAGGACCCAGAAGGTAGGAATTTTTGACCTTTACATGTCCCCTGTCCGAGTTTGCACTATAATGGACCTTTCTTTGGGATCTGTATAATATTTTCTGTGAGAGTCTGGTGGGTTTGTGAAGAAAGAAACTGCAAAAACATGTGGACTCCCCAAATTTCTCTGTTTCCCAAGGGATTTTACACTGTTTTGCTAACTACACATGGTGTTAACTATTCAGCTCCTGTAGTTAAACTCTTCTCACTGTTGTAGAGTTTCATCTGTAATAGGTGAGTACATGTTTGAGTCTCTTCTCTCCCTATGGGCACTGTCATTCCTTAGATTTTCTTCCAGCTGTTTTCTCTGCAGCCTGAACTATCTGATAGGCTGAAGTTGAGGTTAGCCAGGTCTTTTCCACTGTAAGGGTAGTTGATATACTCCTTCAAGCTCTCTATATGCTGAGGTGCAAGCTGGAAAATTCTAGACACTATTTTAACATCTTTATAATTGCCTTTAATTTCTGTTGTGTTTTAACTGTAAAATCTCTAAAGCACCCTCACATGCAGATATATGTTTTTAAAAGTTATTTAATGTGAAACAAACACATATCATATGGATTACTTTAAAGGATAACAGTTGCTGTCAACTAAATCTTTCAAATCATATTTCAAAACTATTTGATTTTTATATTTCTTCAGTTTATAAAATTTCCATGGTTTCTTTATAAACCACTAGCAATTATTTTGTCTACCTAAACACATTACATCCCCCTCACTTTGTCTAGAAACTAAGACGATAATAATCATAAATCCATAGACATTGAAATGCCAATTCACTTTATAAATAGATTTTCAGTTATCTAAGGAATAAAGCTAGTTGAGCATAATGCCACTACCACTACCACTATCAGAATTCAGCCACTATCATTTTTGGTTTGTAATGCAAAATGTTCTAGTTTGTCCTTTTCCAGTGTTGTTCCTTTACAGTCCTTTCACCAAAAGGATAATTCTAAATTGCAAACATGGTCATGCCATTGGCTATTAATTACTTTATCTAAACTCCTTATGATTAAGCCTACTACTATAATACGTTTTACAAGATCCTTCATAACCTGATAACATGAAACCTGACTAAGCTTCAAGATTATTGCTTCCTAACTGAAAGCTACCTTGACATCCTACTCACCAAGTGATATATATTTCTTCTCTGCCACAAAGCTACTTATGTTTTCCCCATATTGGCATTTGGTGCACTTTATTATACATTTTTTAATTTAGTTGTCTACCTCCTTCCTACCCTGAACTATATAATTCCACAAGGATTGGAACCATCTCTCTTCATCATTCTTTTATTCTTAATATCTTGCCTTGGTTCTGCCAATGTATTAGACACATACATGGGCAATACAAAATTATTAAAGATATACTTTACTTCTCTTTTTTTTCATGTTATGTGTGAGCTCTTGTGTATATTTTAGACTTACAGTGCTTTTCCATTCAAGTTAGACACATTTTAATTGCTCAATAGCCACTTGTGACATGTGGCCATTGTGTTGCATGGTGTTGGTCTAGAATAAGGTAGAGCAAACAGCAAGATTTTTCTCATATATATAGTACTGTGATGAGAACTTACCATGTGATAGAAATGTTCTAACTTCCTTAAAGTAGTCAACCGGCCTAAAGTCTTCAAAGGCTATTTTTAACTTTATATATATATACCTATATAATTTAAATATTGTATTCTATGGCTGAATATAGATAGACAATATTGCTGAGTCCTAAGGAGCATGACCCATTCCTGAAAGATATCACTGCTTCATGATCTTGACTCAGACAAGATGGCTGATGACTCACAGACAGAGATCACACAATATATAATTTCCTAAAAGTAATTCCTAAAACTTTCCTGGGTACACATTGAATATTTTTTAATGTGACTAGAGTGGTTGTAAATAAATATTCATTTAACAAAAAATGGTTCCATTTCAAAAACCTTCTTTCTTCAAGAATTCCTTCCTCTGTCATCACTACCCATTATATGGCTAGGCTGAGGGTCACTTGGGAACTGGTGGTTTGATGGGCTGAGCCCTCTACCACAGGACTTGCCCTTGGGAAGACTGCTGCTGCAAAGGAGAGGCTAGGCCTCCCCGTAATTGTGCCTAAGAGCCTCCTCCCTAATGCCTCTTTGTTGCTCAGATGTGGCCCTCTCTAGCTAAGCCAACTTGGCAGGTGAAATCACTGCCCTCCCCCTACATGGGATCTGACACCCAGGGGAGTGAATCTCCCTGACAACGTGGAATATGACTCCTGGGGAGGAATCTAGACCCAGCATCGTGGGATGGAGAACATCTTCTTGACCAAAAGGGGGATGTGAAAGGAAATGAAATAAGCTTCAGTGGCAGAGAGATTCCAAAAGGAGCCGAGAGGTCACTCTGGTGGGCACCCTTATGCACACTTTAGACAACCCTTTTTAGGTTCTAATGAATTGGAACAGCTAGCAGTAAATACCTGAAACTATCAAACTACAACCCAGAACCCATGAATCTTGAAGACGATTGTATAAAAATGTAGCTTATGAGGGGTGACAATGTGATTGGGAAAGCCATAGGGACCACACTCCCCTTTGTCTAGTTTATGGATGGATGGGTAGAAAAATGGGGGAAGAAAAAAAAAGGCACTCCGTGTTCTTTTTTACTTTAATTGTTCTTTTTCACTTTAATTTTTATTCTTATTATTTGTGTGTGTGTGGTAATGAAAATGTCAAAAATTAATTTTGGTGAAGAATGCACAACTATATAATGGTACTGTAAACAACTGAATGCACACTTTGTTTTGTATGACTTCATGGTATGTGAATATATCTCAATCAAAAAAAAAGAAAGCATTAAAAAGGGATTTACAGTGATGGAAGATGTGAGACATTTTTCCTCTTTTAGCAGATATCTGAAAACAGGGACCTGTGAATTGAAAGTGATCCCTGAAATATAAGCTTTAGTTATATGCTATAAGGAAAGGAGTTATGTTCAAATCATGTGTGTTCAAAATTGTCTCCTTTTGCTGGCTGTGCTGCTGAATCTAAACTCATGATTCATCACTTAAGGAACTTCCTTGTCTACGAACCCTCTGAAGCCCATCTTTACAGAAGGATAGCTTCAAACATCTCAGGAAAATATTACAATACTTTCTAAGCATATTGGTTGGTAGTTTTTAAATTCAGCCATTAAAACACCTTTAGGAATTGCATATACTACCATCAAGGAAAGAGGAAAAATATTTTGTATGAGTGGATTTGGAGTAGGATGCCTTAAAGTGGACCCATTCGTAACCTGAGGAGAGGTCAGCAAACTATTTTTGTAGAGAGCCATGAGGCTTCGCAGGCCAAAACAAAGACTTGAGGATATTATGTATCAAGAGAGAAAACAGATATAACAAGAGAGAAAACAGATTTACACAATATTTCTATTGAGGAAATTTAAAGTATAATAATATTTGAATACTGTCTTTTGTAAAACATACCTAGTCATTAGAAGAAAGGATTCCTTTATTTGAGGAGATACCATTTCATTTAATTGGGGTTCCCTATAGTCAAATCAAGCAGAAGTGTTCATTTTTAAAATCATTCTTAGCTTGTAAGCCACCCAAAACAGGTAATGCCCCAGATTTGACCTATGGGCAATAGTTTGCCAATCACTGAACTAGAGAAAAGCAAGAAGCACCTAGATTTCTCTCTGTGTGTGTAAATATATTTGCATGTATGTTTTGTCTGAATCCTAGTTCTCCCCTACTGTACTGAGAGGATACTTATAGAGTCCTATATTAATTTTCTGTTGCTTCTATTTTTTAAAAAAACACAAATTTACTGGCTTAAAACAACACATATTTATTATCTCACAGCTCTGGAAGTCAGAAGTCCAAAATTGGTCTTACTGGACTAAAACCAAGGTGTCAACAGGGCTGATTCTTTCCAGAGGCTCTGACTGGAGGTCCATTTCCTGGCTGTTTTCAGTTGCTAGAGGCCACCTGCATTCCTTGCCTCATGAAGCCTTCCTCACATTGTCCCAACCTCTTGCTTCTCAACCACCTCATACTACTAACTTGGATCTCCTGCTTCCCGCTTATAAAGGCCCTTGTGATCATACCAGGCCTACCCAGAGAATCCAGGATAATCTCCCCATTTCAGGATCCTTAATTTACAGACCCTCATATCCTGAAAGTTTCTTTTGCCATGTAAGGGGGCATATTCACAGGTTCTGGGGATTAGGATGGGGGGGAGGGCTATTATTCAGTCTGACACAAGAGCTTTCCATGTTTTATGTAATGTGCTGGTTACTTTATATTTAATGGGTTTTCACTGACTTTCCTAGGTTAAAAGACACCTCAAGTTCACTAAAAATTTAAACATTACAAAATGTTAATGTGGATACTAAATGGATTGCTGTGTATACAAGAGTTCCACATTCCTTTCTTACTTAACTATCAGAACAACCCAGTGTGGTATGTGTATTATCCTCATTTTATTTTTATATGGCTGTTAAATCTCAGTTGAATACAGCTACCAAATTTGTTTGAGTAGCAGTGTATGACTTCAGTCCTCCTGATACTCCCTTGAAAACAGCCCCTGCTGGAACAATATGTTTGAAAAAAGCAGTGAAGAATGAATTTCATCATTTCTTCCCACATCAAATGTAGGTAATCAAGCATATGGAAATCATATTCATTACTCATCATTTGAATGTAGATTAAGAAATGTTTATAGAAATAATTATGTAGAGAATGAAAAAAGAATTTTAAATTAATTAAATATAATCAGTAGACTCTATGCTACCATAGGTAGACAGGAAGGAGCTAATTTGAGCAGATTAATGCATAATATTTGGAAAACTCTAAAATTATTCTTCCCCAGAATTGATTACCACTTACCTTTAAAATAGAGAAACATACTTAGATTTGCATTGTAATTCCATCCATATTTTTATATAGCTACATAGGAAAAGTATCTATTTGATTGAGTAGGAGTCATTAGGTATCAAACAAGAGATATGAACTCAAGAACTATGAATTTTAAAATGTTAGTTTATTATATATTTTGAGATTATTGCATTATGTGTGTAATCTAATATGAATCAAATGTAATAGTTTCTAGAAGAAAACCACATCACCAGTGGTTATTTCAAAATACAGGGAAAAAAGCTGTGGTCAATATATAATCACTGACTTGATGCCAGAACCAGTGATCCTTTTAACAACTCCCATCAACATCTACTCCATTAAATTTCAGATGAATTGTTTAATTCTGAAAATCTGTTTTATTTTGTGCAACCAAAAAATGGTGTATGTGAAATTTTTGAAAGCAACATGTCTTTATTCCAGAGAGGAGAAATACTAGAAACATTTACTGCACAAAAGAGAAAATGTATGAAAATAATCTATTGCTCAAAGGGTTAAAAATGTCTTTTTTTCCTAAAAAAGAAAGAGGTTTCCCTTCTGTTAACAATGTTGCCCAATAAAGTGGAAACTAGGAAGATTCCCAAAGCATATTCACCAGTTAAGGATAAGGAGTAATATGTAGTATCCTGAAGTATAAAATACATCTGTGAAATCCATGATGTCAACCTTAAGGAAAATCACACTATGAAAATTCTGAGAAATGACTGTGTAAAGTATAATGCATCATGCAAACAAATGGTATTTAACAGTCGTAATTCAAATAGAAAACACGGTTTGAAAGATTAGAGTTGGTAAAATTTCTCAAAAGACTTTAGTTTAAACATATATTGGGGAATAAAAATTACAAGCATTCTAAAGAAATGTGTTACTGGTAATTTAAAACATTTTAAAAATATTTCTGAACAATAATATATATGTATATTTTAAACTGCTGAAACAGATAAGGCTCATTTATTGACAGACAGAAGTTGCACTAAGGTACTAAAAAGAAAAAGACAAATTAACTATAAAGAATTCATAACATTTCTCTCCTTTAATGGCCTCAAGGGAAAAAGTAATCTTTATTGGAAAAATCATAGCATAATGTTTAATAAAACTGGAAAAACATTCATATATATTATAGGAAGAGAGGAAAGAAATCTTATAATCTTTTAAATACTGTTTTATATCTTTAAACTGGTCAATATTCTTAAGTATGCCTAAACTTCAAGCCAGTTCTGTCCAAGGCTTTCTCTAAAGGCAGGGGTCTGAGAATCATACCTGACTCTTAAAAACTAGGAGTTAAAGTTTGTCATTATTTCCATTGTCCCTGATGACATGTGTATTAGTTAGGGTTCTCTAGGGACAGAGAACCAACAAGAGATATCTGTGAATATAAGATTTTATAAAGTGTCTCACACAACTGTGGGGATGCACGAGTCCAAATTCCATAGGGCAGGCAGAGAGCTGACAACTCCAGTGAAGGCGTTCAATGAACTCCTCAGGAAACACTGGCTAGCCAAAGAAGTGAAGGTTCTCTCTCTTTCTCCCTTAAAAGTCTTCAATTGATTGGATTAAATCCAGCTGACTGAATTTTCTCATTGCGGAAGACACGCCCTTCATTGATGTATTCAGTCACAGGTGCAGTCAATTGACTGATGATTTAATAAACCAGCCTTCTGCTTGATTAACCAGCCACAAATGTCCTTGCAGTAATGGTTAGGCCAGTACTTGCTTGACCAGACAGCTGGACACCATCACCTGGCCAAGCTGACACATGAACCTAACCATCACAACATGTATAGAGCATACAGCAAGTGCCAGACACAGACCTAGGTGATTTCTCATTTCACATGCATTGTTTTACTCTAAGAACAATCCTAGAAGTATATTATAGTGATCATTGAAGAGACAAAGAAACTGAGCTCTTCGGTGTTGTATTGATTTGTTTAAATACGCACATTTGGTAAGTAAAGAATCCAGGATGGCAACCATGATTATCTCATGTCAAACTCAATGTCCTTTCCTATATTCAACGTTGCCTTCCACTAAGTATGAAGAAGAAAAATCTAGCATCCTCTCATGTTTTAGTATACATTTAGGAGTGCTGGGTAATATAGCAACTGTTCTGAATTGTAAACACTGTTTGACCCAAGAGTCACTAGCAAACATGTTCCAAAAAGTTGTGCGCAAGTTCATGTGACCAAGTATCTCACTAAAACCATCTCACAGAATTTACAAAGTTTTAATTCTTACATAAATGCAAATGCTTGAAGATTTTATTTTCCTTTTTTTCACAACCAAAATAAAACTCAGAGTTTTCTTTAATAGAATTTCTCTTATCCACTGCTCCATCTGCATGTAGTTATGAGGACTACAGAATAGGAAATCAGCATCGTTAACTCAAGAAATATTTATTGAGGATGTACTATACGCCATATACTGTGTTAAACAATGCAAGATAAAAAATATGAATAAGATACCTCCTTTAACCTTGAAAACCTAATAGGCCAGAAGGAGAAACAGATATAGAAATAAATTGTGTGTGTATAGTTTTGTTTTGATATTAAATTATGTCAATAACATATAAAGAGGCAATATGTTGTAATGATTGATTCTAATATATTAATACAGATGCATAAGAATGGAAGGGATCTTAGATGTTAATATTACTGATAAAGAACATCATCCTACAAAATAGAAAAAAGAAATGCAGGATGTTTAAATAATTTATCCGAAGACATAGTTTCTCATGTCAAAATCAGGACTAGAACTTACATTTATGACTCCCAAATCTGTACTATTTCTATAACACACATTTATAGACAGCTTATTTTAAGAACCTTTGTGGAACTTGGAGAGAGGTACTAAAGACTTTTAAGGAAATTTTAGTTTTGCCTTCTACCCATTTCACAAAATTTTCTACTGCATGCTACATCACTGATTGATATTCATAAGCCTCTGTTTGAAATATTCCTGTGGTAATAAGCTCACAACCTCATAAATGAATACCTAAGTCTGAATCAAGATAATTTCTGTCTATTGGTTCTGAATCTTTCCTTTGGATCTACAGAAAAGGTTAAATCAAGTTTAACTGTCATTAGTTCCATATTCAAAAGTAACTATTTTCCCAAATATTTTCTCTTTTCTGTACTCAATATTTCTGCTATTTTCTTTCCAGATATCTCAATACTATGGTCTTTATATAGACATTGTTCCTCTTCAAAATGTGATGTATAGAAAGGAAAATAATGATGTATATGATCTTGCTACATCATAGAACAGTGGCACTTTCTCTTTTCAAAGACTCAATCCCTATTAGTGCTGGCTAGGATAATGTTCAATTTTCTGGAAGTTACCTCACATTTTTGAAATTCATTTCAATTCAAAGATGCAGATTTCTCATAGGAGCCTGGAGGTGTAATCCACTGAGAAGCAGCCTATTCCAGACAGAACAAAATTGAGTCCCCTGTGATTGTGTTAGCATAAGAGTTCCAGTTAAAAACCTCAGACCACCTAGAACTGCCAATCCTATTAGTTGTGTCAATGCCTTTTGAGAATTTCTTACTATGTTCAGTCAACTCTAATTCTTCTACTCTAAAAACAACTGTTATACTGAACCAAAATCACATAAACTGCCTTCTCTCTTAGTAACAGATAAATTATCAGAAGCTTCCATTGGTGCTTTAATACACTGTTACCCCAGCCCTCACAAGGCCTCTCTTGTCACTGGCATCATTTTCATTCATAATTTTCTATTTAAATCCATTTTGTCCTTAGTGACTTTTCCAAATTTTTTCTAATTTCCTCAATCCTGGATAAAATCCACTGCCCTTATCAACAGAGATCATCCTACCACTTTTATAGAGAAAACTGCATTAATCAGTAATGATCTGACTCCACTTCCCACAAGAAATGAAACATATCCACCATCTTTTTCTCCACCTTCAGAGGCATGACTGATTATACAATGGACAATGGCCAGACTATATATTAATAGTAGGACTCTGATCCACTATCTGCAGCAACCAGTCCAGGAAGCCAAACCATAATCCCTGTAACAATCGGCACAAAATAACAAGGTCTTGATCAATAATTCTCTAATTTTTGTCCCTATTTCCAATTTAGGATCAACCATAGAAAACCAAAATGCTGCATTAACCAATCACACGGATTATCCTCATCTAGTTAACCCCTATCCCATTCTCTACCCCCAGCTTCCTCATGTCAACAGCCTCCAATCATGTCATATTTAAATTACTCTTTTTATCCCTTTATAGCTTTTCCCATTCCTCTACCTGCCTTTGAGTCTTTGCCAAAAGCAAGAGATTGCTGTTGACTTCCTTGCTAAAGCAAGCCCTAAATATATAGCCTGTGCTTGTTTTCTCTTCTTTTAGTGGCTTAGGATGCTGTTTTAATTTCCTAGGCTGCACAGCATACTCCACTAGATTTCAAAATCTGAGAGTCATCTATGGAATGATGGTGTGTCCTCCAGCCCTGATGAAGCAGCAGTCCAACCCCTTCCAAATTCATGGGCAGCAGTCATACTCTCCCCAGACACTGGAAGAAGCCCACACCCTCTCCAAGCATTAGGGTGGCAGCCACAGTCTCCTCAATACCTGGGGCATAGGCCTTACCCTGTCTAAGCACTGGGATGGCAGTCAGGACCTCTGTGAATGCCAGGGCACAGGCCCTAGCATCTCTGAGCAGTGGGATGGCAGCACTCTTCCTGAACCACAGGGAGGAAGATCTACCCTCTCCAAATGCCACTGCAGACTTATCTTTTGCACACACATGGGTAAGCCTGCTCTCTTGGTCCAAGGAGATATCCTCAGTGCAGACTTTGACTTCCAGGGTTCTGCCCTTGAAGTCATTCTTCCTCCATTTTGTCCCTTCTCTGTTACTTTACATACAGGCTGGCAGTGGTTCTGTTCAAATAATCACTTGCTGGTTTTGCATGAAGTTCACAGGGGTCCACAACATCAGACAGTAAAACACTGTCACCATCAGACTCAGATCCTTCATTTATAACTGTACCTCCAATACTGACTTGCACAAAATTGCTGACTGATTCCATGTGCAGTTACACCTTCACATGGAACACTATTCCCTAGGGACTCCTTTTCTGGAAGCTCAAGATTTCCCAAAACAACAGTTTCTTGTTTATTTTCACCAAGGAGTTCAGTTCTCAGCTTATCCTTTTCCTCTTATTTTACTATAAGCTGCAAGGAGAAACAAGGCTGCACTTTACACAACTAACTTTGAAATTTCCTCAGCTAAATATCCAAGTTCATCACTTACAAATTTTACTTTCCATCTGCCATCAGAACTCAATTTCACCAAGTTCTCTGCCACTTTCAAACAAGGATTGACTTTCTCCAATTTCCAATAACACATTCATTATTTCCTTCTGAAGTCTCATCAGATGTACCTTTAGCATCCATAATTCCACCAACAGTCTCTTCAAAGCAATCTAGGCCTTTTCTATCTAATACTTCATAATTTTTCCAGCTTCTAACTATTACCCAATCCCAAAGTCGTTTCCACATTTTTGGTATTTGCAATAGCAGAGCCCCACTCTTCTGACACCAAATTCTGTTTTAGTTTCTTGGGATGCTCAAGCAAATACATGAAATGGGCCAGGTTAAACAATGAGAATTTATTTGTTCACAATTTTGAAGGTAGAAGAAAATACAAGTCAAGGTGTCATCAAGGTCATGCTTTCTTCCTGAAGACTATGGCATTCTAGGGCTGGCTGCTAGCAATCCCTGGCTCCTCTCTCACATGGCAAGGCATATGGCAGTGTCTCCTGGTCTCTCCCTTCTCTTCTGAGTTCCATTAATGTTCAGCTTCTTGCTTCTTGTTGTTTTCTCTCTCTCTGCCTGGATTTTGGTCCACTTATAAAGGACTCCAATAATAGGATTAAGCCCCATCCTGATTGAAGTGCGCCACACCTTAAGTAAAGTAACCTTGTCACAAGGTCCTACTTACAATGGATTCATACCCAGAGGAATGGATTAAGTTTAAGAACACATTTTATAGAGATACTGTTTTGGTTTGGTAAACCTGCTGAAATGTGATATACCAGAAATTGACTGGCTTTTAACAATGGGTATTTATTAGCTTACAAATTTAGAGTTCTAAGGCTGGGAAAATGTCCCAATTAAGGCATCATCAGGATGATAGCTTCTATGAAGACCAGTTACTAGCAAGCTTGGGCTCCTCTGTCAGAGAGCAAAGTGATGTCTGCTAGCCCTCTCTCCTGGGTTTCACTGCTTTCAACTTCTGGCTTCAGTGTCTTCCTCTGTTTCTGCGGGTGTTTTTTGTCTCTCAGATTCTCTGTGGCTTTTTCCATGAACTTCTCTTAATTTCATCTCTTAGCTTTTGTATGCATTTTATCCTCTTATAAAGGACTCCAATAAGAGGATTAAGGCCCACCTTGAATGAGGTGGGTCAAATCTCATTTGAAATAACCTAATCAAAAGGTTCTACTCACAGTAGGTCTGTATCACAGGAATGGATTAAAAGAATATGGCCTTTTCTGTGGTACATAACAGCTTCAAACTACCACAGGTGCACACATCTTCAAACTACCTCAGTGTTCTTCATTTATTTCCACAGAGATGATGAGGTATTTCATTGAAATAATTAGATATATTTTACTCTTCTTTTTCCTTTGCTCTTCTTATTCTTACATATTTTACCTTCAGAAATTTTATCCAATCTTTTATTTTTATTATCTCAAATTTTCCAGCTGTGACTCCTGTGATATAACTCCAAAGATAAGATGTACATGCTCACTGAATATCTTCTGTCATCTTCTTCAGCCACATCTCAGACCACTAACAGCAAAGTAATTTATGCTCAAGGAATGGCAAAAAGTTTATTTTCCTAGTAAACTCAATAATATTTCATGTCTCGGCATCCTTATCCATGCTATCCCTTAGTCTCCAAAACTCTTAGCCCAAATTGTTACTTATGAAGAGATAGTAGGTCCTGAAACTGGGACCCAGTTACTAAATGTAGTAACTTCCTATTCTAACACCTAGGGATTTGCAGATTTTCTCTACACAAATAGCACCACCATACCTACCAGAGTATATGCAAATACTATGTTTGTTGTGAGATCCTTACTAATGCTGGACCTGGAGATTTTTTAAAAGGCTTTTTGTCCCTTGGGGTATACATGGAGGTGTAATACCCAAACCTGTGGTCTAAGATTACCCCAAACAGATACAGGTATTCCCATAAATATTCCAGCATTTGATTGTAGCAAGGATCTTTGTACGGAAGACATATCACAGAAACCCATCAGTATCTAAGCTAAAATCATTCCCTGTGATTGTCCTCTCTTCTATTCTAGGTTTGATTGGAACAGGGGATGGAAAAATGCTCTTAATGCATCAAACATTTTCCTGTTTGCCACACTTTATGTTCTAAATGTTCTGCTTTAGCAGAAGAACAGCTCTTGTTCCTGCTTAATATTTAAGGGAAATAATTAAATGAGATCAAGATGGCCACATAAGATATTCCAGGGTATCATTTTCCCAGAGAATCTTGGAACAACTAGCAAAATCTGGCAAGGCCATTTTCCACAACACTCAGGAAAACAGTTAAAGGGTTGCAGTACCTGGACAAGTGCTGAAAAACAGTAGGAGAAAAGCATGGTGCATTGGCTGGACCCTCCACCACACCCTTTGCCATGGCAGTGTGCATCCAGCCTGAGCTCCCATTGTGGTTTTCTGGCCCTGTTCCAGAGTGAGTAGAGTAACCTCTATGTGCATTCTGGGATGCTTATGTCAGTGCCAATCTAACAGGTGCCAGCCTGAAATACTGAGCTAGGAAACTCATCTTGGGCTCACTCTCACAGAACTTGCCTTGAAGACAAAAGCATCTTGCTGACAGTTAAAGCAGTGTAAGAAACAATTCAGTCAAAGCCACCTGGAGTAAAGTATTACCTGCTTTAAGTCAAACAAAATAGAGGACCCAGAAGGGGGAGAAAGTCTATTTCATAGGAAATAGAGGGGACGTTTGAATTCCTGTATATGGGGAAATTCATAAGGCCAGGAGAAAACACAAGCCCAGGACATGACTACAGCTCAGAAAACACAGAGAGAATGCTACACTTCACAATCACTTTCGGCTGATCTTCTTAATAGAGGGCTAAACTGAGGAGAGCACCAGCCAATACAGAGAAAATTTGCAAAGACTGTGAAAGAAGTTTTTTATTTGATTATTTGTTTTATGTTAGTTTTGTTAGCTGCTGACACTCAAAAAAATCTCTTCATATCACTAGCTGGATAAAAAATTAAGGAACAGAGCCCAGGGATTAAATCCTAGACATAACACTTTAAGATTTTAAAAGGTACAGCATGCAACAAAAGATTATAAGACAAACAAGGAAACAAGAAATGACAGCCCATCCAAAAAAACAAGATAAATATCCAGAAACCATTAATAAAAAAGGCCAGACTTTGGATATACTGGACAAAAACTTTTAAAAGATGATCCTCTATAAGATGAAGTAAATAAAGGAAAACGAAGAGAACTAAAAGACATCAAAAAAATAATGAATGAACAATCTGAGAATATAAATAAAGAGATAGAAATTACAAAGAGGAAACAAAAGAAATTCTAGAGTTGAAAACCACAATAACGAAAATCAAAAGTTCCTTTTGTGTGTTTCAGCACAGATTGGAACTGGCAGTAAAAAGAATAAGTTAACTTGAAGACAAGAAAATTGCAATGACTCAGGTTGAGGAGCAGAAAAAACAAAAGAATTTAAAATGCAAACAGAGTCTAAGAGACCTCTGGGATACCATCAAGCTTAACAACATACACACTATGCGAGTCTCAAAAGGAGAAGAGAGAAAAAGGAATGATGGATATTTAAGGAAATAATGGCAGAAAACTTCCCAAATTAACAAAAGATATAAGTATGCACAATCAAGATGTCCAATAAACCCCAAACAGGATAATCTTGTTGAAGCGAGCCACACCCAGAAACATAGCCATCAAACTGTTGAATACCAAGGACAAGGAGTGACTCTGAAAGCCACAAGAGAAAAGCAACATGTTATATACAAGGGAGTCTAATGAGATTAAGTCCTGATTTCTCAGCTGAAACCATGGATACATGAAGGTGGTGGGGTGAAGTATTTTAAGTGCTTTAAGAAAACAATTACTAACCAAGAATTTATATCTGCCAAGACTACTGTGCTGGTTTGAATGTAGTATGTCCCGCAAAATGCCTTTATCTTTGATGCAGTCTTGTTTGGGCAGGAAACATATTGGTGTTGATTGGGTTGGAGACTTTTGATTGGATGTTTCTGTGGAGATGTGATCACTCAGCTGTGGGCGGGATCTTTCACTGGATGGTTTCCATGGAGGTGTGGCCCTGCACATTCAGCATGGGCCTTGAGTAGTGTACTAGAGCACTATATAAGCTCAGACAGAAGGAGTGAGCTTGCTACAGCCAAGAGGGACACTTTGAAGAATGCACAGGAGCTGAGAGAGGAGCTGCAGATGAGAGACAGTTTGAAGACAGCCATTGAAAGCAGACTCTTGCTCTGGAGAAGCTAAGAGAGGACAAATGCCCCAAGAGCAACTGAGAGTGACATTTTAAGGAGCTGCAGCCTAGAGAGGAACATTCTGGGAGAAACCCATTTTGAAACTAGAACAACTACTTTTCAAAAGTGAGGAAAAAATTAAAACAATTAGCATAAACAAAAGCTATTGGAGTTTGTCACCACTAGATCTGCCCTACAAGTAATGCTAAAGGAAGATCTTCAGACTGAAAAAAAAGGATACCAGTCAGTGGACCAAAGTGGCATAAAGTAATAAAGACCTCTGGTAAAGATAACCACTTGGATAATTAATTCAAAATGTTAGTACTATTGTATTGTATTTTTTTGTTATGTAACTCAGTTTTACTACTTTCAGGTTCTAAAATATGAATACATAAGAAGTAATGAAAAATTATGGTTTTGGGTCAAACCATGTAAAGAGATAAAATTTGTGACAACTATAACAAAATTATGGGGGGCAGAGAGGTATGCATGGGCATACTATTGAAATTAAGTTGCTATCAATTCTAATATGATATAGTATACATTTAGGATGATAAATTTAAGCCCCATGGTAGTCACAAAGAAAACATAAGACCAATTTCTACAAAAAGAAGAATGGACTTAATGTGGAAAATACAAAATCACAAATAAATATGACAGGAGGCATTAACAGAAGAATTGAGAGATAAAAATGGTATAAGACTTATAAAGAACAGATTGCAAAATAGCAGAAGAAAGTCCTGCATTATAAGAGTTAGTTAAATGTAAATGGTTTAAACTCTCATCAAAAGGCAGAGATTGGTAGAATGGATAAAAAAAGCATGGTCCAACTATATGGAATTTACAAAAGACTCACCTTAAATTAAGAGATACAAGTAGGTAGAAAGTGAAATGATAGAAAAATATATATACACCATGCAAATGGAAACCAAAAAGAGCTGGGGTAGCTATACTAATAGGATATAAAAATGACCCTCAGTCAAAAACTGTTATAAGGGACAAAGAAGGTCATTATACATTGGTAAATGGGTCTGTTAAACAAGAAGATATAACAATTATAAATATATGTGCACATAATAGCAAAGCCCCAAAATATAAGAAGCAAACAGTCACAGATTCCATGGAACAAATACACAGTCTATAATAATAGCAGGAGGCTTCAGTATACCACTGTTCCAGTTTGCTAAAGCTGCCAAAATGCAACATACCAGAAATGGATTGGCTTTTCCAATGGGGCTTTATTAGGCTGAAAATTTACAGTTTAAAGGACATAAAAGTATCCAAACTAAGGCATCAACAAGGGGATATCTTCACTGAAGAAAGGTTGATGGCATCCAGAACACCTCTGTCAGCTGGGAAGGCACGTGGCTAGCATCTGCTGGTCCTTTGTTCCCAGGTTACATTGCTTTCAGCTTCTGTATATCCTTGCTTGTTTCTCCCATGGTGTTTCTCTCTAAGTGTCTGGGGTCCTCTCTTAGCTTCTCTGGGGCAAACTGGATTTCATCTCTTAGCTTCTCTCCTGGTTCTGGTTTCAATGGCTGTCTCCAAAATGTCTGTGGGTGTTTTCTAAGTGTCTCTGAACTATCTTCAAAATGTCTCTGCCTTTTATCCTCTCACAGAGGATGCCAGTAAGTTAATTAAGACCCACCTTGAATGGGTGAGTCACATCTCCATGGAAATAATTTAATCAAAAGATCCCACCCACAATTAGGTGGGTCAATCTCCATGGAAACAACCTAATCAAAAGATCCCACCCACAATAAGTCTGCACCCAAAAGACTGGATTAAAAGAACATGGCTTTCCTGGGGTACATAATAGATTCAAACCAGCACAACCACTTTCAATAATGGGTAGAACATCTAGACAGAGGATCAATAAGGAAACAGAAGACTTGAATGACAGTATAAAACAATTAGACCTAACAGACACATATAGAAATTTCACCCAATAGTAGCAGAATACACATTCTGCTCTAGTGCATATGGATGGACCATATATGATCTATCCAAGATAGACCATATATTAGGTCATTAAAAAGTCACTATAAATTCAAAAATATTGAAATCATACACTGTATCTTCCCTGACTGCAATGGAATGAAGCTACTCATCAAAAACAGAGAGAAAAAATGGAATATTATAAATATGTGGAAATTCATTATCACACACTTAAACACCTGGTGGGTGTAAGAACTCACAAGGGAAATTAGGAAATATCTTGAGACAAATGAAAATGAAATACAACATACAAGAACTGAAGTGATGAAGCAAAGGCAGTGAAAAGAGGGAAATTTATAGCTCTAAATGCTTACATTAAGAAAGAAGAAAGATCTCAAATCAAAAACCTAACCTCATAACTGGAAGAACAAGAAAAAAGAAGAGCACAGGGAGCAGGAAGATATAACAAATATTAGAGTGGAGATAAATGAAATAGAGAATCAAAAAATAGAATCAACAAAACCAAAAGTTGGTCTCTTAAAAAGATGAAAAAATTTGACAAACCTTTAGCTAGACTGAGAAAGAAATAAAAAGAGACAACACAATAACTAAAATCAGGAATGAAAAGGAGGACATTACTATTAATCCCACTTAAATAAAAAAGACTATAAGAAGATACTATGAACAACTGTATGCCAATAAATTAGATGATCTAGATGAAATGGACAAACTCCTAGAAACACACAAATTGCCTACAATGACTCAAGAAGAAGTAGAAGATCTCAACAAACCAATAAATCATAAAGAGATTGAACAGTAATCAAAAATCTCCCAACAAAGAAAATCCCAGGACCAAACATCTTCACAGGAGAATTTTATTAAATATTCCAAGAAGAATTAACATCAATCCTGCTGATTCTTCCAAAAAAATTGAAGAGGAAGGGGCACTCGCTGGTTCATTCTATGAGACCAACACCACCCTCATACCAAAGACAAAGATACTATAAGAAAAGAAAATTACAGCTCAGTATCTCTTATGAACATAGTTGCAAAAAATCATCAACAAAATACTAGCAAACAGAATCCAACAGCACATTTAAAAGAATTAAAAGAGGGATTTATCCAGGTATGCAAGGGTGGTTCAACATAAGAAAATCAATTAATATAATACACTACATTAGTAAAACAAAGGAAAAAAATTAACCACATGATGATCTCAATTGATGCAGAAAAGGCATTGGACAAAATATAGCCTCCTTCTTTCTTGATAAAAACACTCTGAAAACTAGATATAGAAGGAAATTTATTCAACATGATAAAGAGCAGACATGAATAACCCACAGCTAACATCATACTCATTGGTGAAGAATTGAAAGCTTTCCCTCTAAGACAAGGTTGCCTACTGTCATCACTGATATCGATCATTGTATTTCTAGCAAGAGCAATTAGGTAAGAAAAAGAAATAAAAGAAAAGCAAATTGGAAAGGAAAAAGTAAAACTTTCCCTATTTTCAGATGACCTAATGTTATATATAGAAAATTCTGAAAAATCCACAAGAAAGCTAGTAGAGCTAATAAATTAATTCACAAAATTGGCAAGGTACAAGATTAACAGGCAAAAATCAGTAGTGTTTCTATACACTGTTAATGAACAATTTGAAAAGGAAATCAAGACAACAATTCAATTTACAAGAGCAACTAAAAGAATCAAATCTCTAGGAATAAAATTAACCAGGGATGTAAAAGACTTATACATGGAAAACTACAAAGAACTGCTAAAAGAAATAAAAGAAGATTGGATAAATAGCAGAATACTCCATGTTCACAAATTAGAAAACTAAACACTGTGTAGATAGCAATTTTACCCAATGCAATTTACAGATTCAGTGCAATCCCAATCAAAATCCCAACAGCCTTCTTTGTAAAACTGGAAAAGCCAGTCATCAAATCCATATGGAACTTTAAGGGGCCCCAAATAGCCATAAACATATTGAAAAAGAAGAGCAAAGTTGGAGGACTCACATTTCTTGATTTTAAAACTTATTACAAAGACACAGTAATCAAAACAGCATGATACTGGCACAAAGACAGACATATAGACCAATAGAATGGAATTGAGAGTTTAGAGATAAACCCTTAATATATGGCCAAATGATTGTTTACAAAGATGCCAAGTCCACTCACTTGGGCAAGAATTGTCTCTTCAACAAATGATGCTGGTAAAACTGGATATCCATATGCTAAAGAATGAAGTTGGATCCCTATCAAAATTATACAAAATGGATTAGAGACCTAAATAGAAGAACAAAATTATAAATTCCCAGAAGAAAACATACAGAAGGATTTTCAAGACTTTATATTTAGAGATGGGTTCTTAAACTTTACACTAAGAGCATGAGCAACAAAAGAAAAAAATAGGCAAATGGGACCTCATCAAAATTAAAACCTTTTTCATCAAAGGACTTCATTGTGATAGTTCATAGAATATTTACCAAAGGGAATAAAATATTTGGCAACTACATATTTATTAGAGTTTAGTATCTAGAATTTATAAAGAACTCCTACAACTGAACTACAAAAAGACAACTCATTTTTAGTAATGTGCAAAAGACTTGAATAGACATTTCTTGAAATTAATGGCCAAAAAAGCACATGAAAAGATGCTCAACATCATAAACCATTACAGAAAAGCAAATCAAAACAACAATGAGATCATATCACACCCACCAGATGGCTACTATTAAAAATATGAAAGTAAGTTTTGGAGAGGATGTAGAGAAATGGAACAGTCGATCATTGTTGGTGGGAATGTGAAATATTGCAGCCTCTGTAGTAAACACTTTTATGGTTCCTCAGGGAGTTAAGTATGGAATTACCATAAGACCCATCAACCCCACTTCTAGATATATACCCAAAAGAATTGAAAGAAGGGGCTTGAAGCTGTTTGCACACTAATGTTCATAGCAGAATTATTCACAATTGCGAAAAGATGGAAGCAATCCAAGTGTCCATCAAAAGATAAATGGATAAACAAAATGTGTTATTACATACAACAGGACATTATTCATCCATACAAAGGAATGTAATTCTGATATATATGACAATATGGATGAACTCTGAAGACATCATGTTGGGTAAATAAGCCAAATACAAAAATACATATATTGTATGATCCCACTGATATGAAATAATTAGAATAAGTAAATTCATTGAGTCAAAAAGTATAATACAGGTTAACAGGGACCACGGTGGGGGTAGGGAATAGGAGTTAATGTTCAACAATACAGAGTTTCTGTTTGGGCTGATGGAAAATTTTGGTAATGGATGGTGGTGAAGGCAGCATAACATTGTGAATGTAATTAAGTCTACTAAATTATATATTAGAATGTGGTTACAAGCTGAAATTTTAGGTTGCATATATGCTAATAGAATAAAAATTTATTAAAAAAACATCACTGTACAACACAAACAGTGAACTCGAATGTAAACTGTGGGCTATAGTTAATGGTACAACTATAATAACATTCTTTTATCAATTGTAACAAAGGCACCACACTAATGCAATGTGGTAATAATAGGGAAATCTGTGCAGAGGCAAGGAATTAATATGAAAACTCTGTATTTCCTGCAAAATTCTTCTGTAAAACTCAACTTCTCTAATAAAAAAATATAACCCCCATCCACCCCCCTCCAATGAATTAAACACTTTTTTTCTCTCCCATGTACCTGACACTTAGAAATGAAAGTAAGTGATTTCAAAACTATTATACTTGTTGTGGAATTTAAAGTTTTCTTTCTTAATTTACTACTGGGAAGTGATGTTTTTAGCCTAGACTGGAGCTTCACTCTCTTATATATTTATGAGTGAATTGGCAAATATATACATTAAACAGGTGAATTAAGAAATGTAAGGAAATGAGGTACAATAGCAAAATTCTTGAAATGGTAAAAACCCCTGGTATGTGTATTTGAACAAACATTTATTATTCCTTGTATACAATGTATATAATGAATGTTCTCCTATAAACCAAAATATATATATATATTCAATCTCCTAACAGAAAAAAGCAAAATTGTGAAGAGAAGAAATGCCAGTGACTAAAATAAGCATTCATAACATTGCAAATCATATAAAAAAATGAAAATTATAGCACTCTGAAGGACAAATGTCCAACTAGCAAATTATCAAAGCATAAAACTTGAAAAACATACACACATACATTCAAAAATTCACACCCATGAATATTTGTCATTTACCACTTTAAATGCCTGAGATGGTATGTTCATCTCTCTCAGTGCCATAATTGGGTATTCACTGTAATCAGAACATGACCCTGGTGTGCAGCCCAAAGAAACATTGGGAGTTATTTTTGTGATTGCTTTAGTATACTTTCCTTGGTAATCATAGCTCATGACATCAAAATACATTGTAGTGGCAGTTAGTCAAGCCAAAAGTTGACTTAACTACCCGTGAATTACTTGCCTGAAAATGTAAAACCTATTTGTTTAAACTTGGATGACTAATGAATAATTTCAGGTATCAAATGAGTGATAGCCTCCAATCTGCAGAATAAAAAAAAAAACTGACCAAAGAATTTAAGAGTCATCAAAAAATTTCTAGACATCATATCATTCTTAGGCTTTTAAATTTCTGCTTCCTTTTTATCTGTTTCCAGGAGAACAAGTAGCAGTCCATTAGGGACTACATAAGATGGGAAGGAAGATGAAGCACATGAGATGCTGACAATCCACACAAGTCACATGTATGTAAGGTGCTAAAAAAGTTTCTGTACCCTATGGACTACATAAAGAATTAAAGCAAACACAAATGACCTACACTGAAGTGCTGTATGATAGAAACATGATAACAGTCACATATGGAACTTTTCTTCTAATAAACACATTTAAAACATATATATATTTTAAGTATATATATGGGCTAAGTTAAATTAAACAATATATTTTATTTAGTCAAATATATCCAAATAATAAAGTTTTGACATGTTATCGATAAAAATATTAATTAAATATTTTATAACTTTTTAACTAGGCTATCAGAACATAGTACACATTTTACACTGACAACACATCTCAATTAAGATATTAAATTTTCATCAAAGTTACTGGATCCATGTTTATATTTTGTAAATCACACAGTTGAAAAAGTAGATTCACATGTCTAAGTTGTTTCCAACATATTTAGAGATTTTCCACTAACTAAATTGAATACAAAAAACATACCATGATATTAACAAAACTGCTTCCTCTACTATATAAGAATTAATTTTACTTCAAACACAAACTTGCAAAACTTTTCATTATTATTATATCTATTATGGTGATCTGTGATCTGTGCTCTTTTATGTTTCTGTTGTAACTGATTTAGGTTGCCACAAATCATGCCCATACATGATGATGACATTGATTGATAAATGTGTGTTATTCTGAAATGCTCCACTGACCAGCCTTTCCGCCCTTCTCTCTCCCCCTCCTGGGCCTCTCTACTCTCTGAGACACAACAATTTTGAAATTAGGCCAATTAATAAACCTATGAATGCCTCTAAGCATTCAAGTGAAAAGAAAAGTCACACATCTCTTAACTTAAATCAAAAGCTAGAAATGATTAAGCTTAGCAAGTAAGGCATGTCAAAAGCTGAGATAAAGATAGGCCTCTTGTGCCAAACAGTTAGCCAAGTTGTGAGTGAAAAGGAGTCTTGATGGAAATTAAAAGTGCTATCCAGTGAACACACAAATGATTAGAACGTGAAACAACCTTATTTATAGAGAAAGTTTTAGTGGTCTGGATAGAAGATCAAACCAGCCACAACATTCCCTTAAGCCAAAACCTAATCCAGCACAAGAATCTAACTCTCTTCAATTCTATGAAGGCTGGGAAAACTGAGGAAGCTGCAGAAGAAAAGTCTGAAGCTAGCAGAGTTTAGTTAATGAGATTTAAGAAGCCATCTCTGTAACAAAAAAGTGTAAGGTGAGGCAGCAAGTGTTGATGTAGAAGCTGCAGCAAGTTATCCAGAAGATCTAGCTAAGATAATTGATGAAGGTGGCTACACTAAATAACAGATTTTCAATGTAGGTGAAACAGCCTTCTGTTGGGAGAAGATGCCATCAAAGATTTTCACAGCTAGAAAAAAGCCAGTGCCTGGCTTCAAAGCTTCAAAGGACAGGCTGAATCTCTTTTTAGGGGTTAATACAGCTAGTAACTTGAAATTTAAGTCAATGCTCATCTATCCTTCCAGAAATCCCAGGGTCCTTATGAATTATGCTAAATCTATTCTGTCTGTGGAAGAACAAAGCCTGGATGACAGTACAACTGTTTGCAATGTGTTTTACTGAATATTTTAAGCCCGCTATTGAAACCCACTGCTCAGATAAAAAAAAATTATTTTCAAAATAGTTACTGCTCAGTGATAACACATTTGGTCACCCAAGAGTTCTGATGGAGATGTACAATGAGATGTATGTTGTCTTCTTGCCTGCTAACACAACACCCATTCTACAACTCAAGGATCAAGGAATCATAGAGACTTTAAAGTCTTATTATTTAAGAAATATATTTTGTAAGGCTATAGCTGCCATAGATAGTGATTCCACTGATGGATCTGGGTGAAGTAAATTGCAAACCTTCTGAAAAATATTCACCATTCTAGATGCCATTAAGAACATCCATTATTCATGTGAGGAGATCAAAGTATAAACATTAACAAGAGTTTGAAAGAAGTTGATTCCAACTCTCATGGAGGATTTTGAGAGGTTCAAGACTTCAGTGGATGAAGTAACTGCATATGTGGTAGAAATAGCAAGAGAACTAGAATTAAAAGTGGAGCCTGACAATGTGACTGAATTGTTGCAATCTCATGGTAAAACTTGAACAGATAAGGAGTTGCTTCTTATGGATGAGCGAAGAAAGTGGTTTAGTGAGACAGAATCTACTCCTCGTGAAGATGCAGTGAACATTGCTGTAATAACAACAAAGGACTTAGAATATTACGTAAACTTAGTTGATAAAGCAGTAGCAGGGTTTAAGAGGATTGACTCCAATTTTGAAAGAAGTTCTACCGTGGGTAAAATGGTATCAACAGCATTGCATGCTACACGGAAATCTTTCATGAAAGGAAGAAATAATTCATAAGACAAACTTTATTGTTATCTTATTTTAAGAAATTGCCACAGCCACCCCAGCCTTCAGCAACCACCACCCCAATAAGTCGGTAGCCATCAGCATCTAGGTAAGACCCTCCACCAGCAAAATGATTATGACTCACTTTTAAACCCAGATGATGTTTAGCAATTTTTATCAATAAAGTATTTTTAATTAAAGTATGTACATTGTTTTATTTAGAGATAATGTTATTACACACTTAATAGACAACAGTACATTGTACAATACAGCATAACAACTTTTATATGCACTGGGAAACCAAAAAAAAAAATTGTGCAACTTGCTTTATTACAATATTTACTTTATTTCAATGGTCTGGAACCAAACCAGCAATATCTCTGAAGTATACCTATACTCATAATATTTGATAACCAGGTATAGATAAAGAATTATAGGTCAGGCACTAGAACCGGAATATAATTTCTGAAAAGATATAGTAGAAAAGTTGGTGCTAGAGAGTCCTTTTTGGGGTGATGAATCAATACCAAAATTAAACTTAAAAATAATTCTCAGAGCTTGTTTGGACACAAACCATTGTTCTGCATTGAATTCTTGCAGGAGAGATTTAAAACACTACCAGCTTTGAGCAGCCAAAAGCCTTAAAAGGGCTTCTAATGTCTTAATCAATAGATTTAATGATGTACATATAAAAAATATATCCCCTAATGTGTATGTGCATTTATGTGAATATTATTTATATATGTAAATATATATAAATCAATCTACTTAAAGAAATAATGAACTTCCACGTCTTCCATCTTGAGACTGTCTACCTTTCTAACACTATGAAGTTAATCATATATCAACAGACAGCATTTAGTCATTAAATATGGCAATGTAGAAAAACTGACAAAGAAAGGTTGTTTAAGAAACAACAGCTTATGAAATAATATGTATTTTTAGACAGGAATTGAAATACAGTTGTGAATAGAGACAGAGAAATAAACAGATACATACAAATAGTGATAGAGATAAACACAAAGATTAAGGCATAGGCATAGACATAGATGCATCTGCAACATTATACTCAGTGGTGTTTGCTGATAAATGTTTAACAACTGTCTCTACCAAAAAAAAAAAAAAAGCCCTGATTTTGTATGATGATTTCCACTATGGCTGATGTGATGGAAGCTACCAGTATGATATCACAGTGATGTCACAAATGCAGGGAACTGTGAAAAAATATGCAGTGGGATATGATTATATAGAATTTATACACTATAGGGATAGAATAGATGTAAATAGGAGTGATGTCATCAACATGGTGATGTAAACAGCTACTGAAAACTCTCCAGAGATTCAGTAAGAAAAGGAAATTCTGAATTGTTTGAAACTCTGGAGGAGGATATAGACAGGAGAAGGACCCTGCAGATGCCAAATTGAAGACAGAGAAGAAATATCAGGTAAGAATCTTCTGTCCCAGACCAGCTGGTCCTCTCCTCTCCCCCTCACTCAGGCTCAGTGTGGGAAAGGCACAGAATCAGCAGAAGGGACCCCTCCCACCAGAGACACAGATTTTAAAATCTCTCACAGCAGTGAGACATACCCCCACCATCTGAAGGCCCAGGGGACAGGGGAGGACACTTCAAGGCCCAGGTCAGTGAGGAAAAAAGAGACAGAGAAAACATGGACAGAGACTGTATTTCCTTCCCCCACCCCTAAGGGAAGAAGCAGCTGACAGCCATTTCCTTGCCTGGGGTACGGCTGTAATACTGGCTCAGCTGAGGGAGTATTCTGCCACAGGTGTAGCCCCACATTGATCCAGATATTGGTCAGCAAAGTGAGAGAACAGCAATCCCCCAGTTTCAGCTCACCTATGCAGATGCAGTCTGTGCTCAGAGGCAAAACAGCTTCCCAGGACAATTAGGTTACCATACGGTGCCATCTGCTGGACAATCCAGAAAGTGCAAGGGAATAGAAACACTTATAAATAGATGCTCCAGACCCTTTATTAGGACCACAGGAGCTGGTCTACACACCCTGCACAGAAACACAGCCCAGTTTTGGTTGAGAAATACAGTCAACCCAACTGTCAAAGCAGGGCTCTAAAATGAACCCAGGCATTGCTGACCAGCAGAAAACAGAGGAACACTGGAAACCAGCAGAACTATATTAGCACACAGAGTGAACCTGCTGATGTTCCCACTGCCTACCTCCCATCACTGAGGCAAGCCATGGTGGGTGGCTGATTTGGGGGGAATACTGGGCGAGAAAGCCAATCTGACAACTCACCAGTGAGAGAAACAAAGAAATACAGAGATCAAAGAAAAGCAACAAGAAAACCCAAGGCAAAAGAAGAAAACAACCTCCAGAATAAACTAATCAAGAATATCAGATGCCTAGACAGCAAAAAAATCACAAGCCACACCAGGAAACACAAAGATATGGCCCCAAGGAACAAATTAACACGTCAACTGAGATTCAAGAGTTGAAACAACTGGTTAAAGATGTTCAAACAAATCTTCCAAATCAAATCAATGAGTTGAAAGAAAATGTGACAAAAGAGATGAAGGATATAAAGAAGACACTGGGTGACCATAAGGAAGAACTCATAAGCTTGAGAAAACAAATAGCAGAACTTATGGGAATGAAAGGTAGAATAGAAGGGATGAATAACACAAAGGAGACATACAAGAGCAGACTTGGAGATACAGAAAGAAAATTAATGAACTAGAGGACAGACCATCTGAAATCCTACACACACAAGAGCAGGTAGCAAAAAGAATGGAAAAATATGAGCAGGGGCTCAAAGAACTGAATGACAACATGAAGTGCATGAATATACATGTTATAAGTGTCACAGAAGGAAAAGAGAAAAGCAAATGTCAGAAAGAATAATAGAGGAAATAATAAATGAAGATTTCCCAACTCGTATGAAAGATAAAATTAGAGGTCCAAAAAGCACAGCATACCCCAAAGAGAATTGATCCAAATAGACCTACTCCAAGACACTTACTAATCAGATTGTCAAATGTCAAAAACAGAGAATTCTGAAAGAAGCAAGAGAAAAGCAACCCATCACATACAAGGGAAGCGCAATAAGTTTAAGTGCGGATTTCTTAGTAGAAACCGTGGCAGTGAAAAGGCAGTAGTATGATATATTCAAGATACTGAAAGAAAAAAACTACCAGCCAAGAATCCTATATCTGGCAAAAACTGTCCTTCAAAAATGAGGGAGAGTTTAATATATTTACAGATAAACAGACACAGAGAGTTCATGAACAGGAGACCTCCTCTACAAGAAATACTAAAGGGAGTGTGACAGAGAAATAGGAAAAGGCAGGACAGAGAGGTTGGGAGAAGAATTTAGAAATGAAGGTACCAACAGATAGAAAAAAGAGTAGAGATTGGGCTACCCTTCTGTGCTAAAGAGGTACAGAATTTCAACAGGATTGACTGTATAGATCCAGAAATGGGTAGCACAACAATGTAAGTAAACTGAACAATGATGACTGAGTATGGTTGAAAGAGGAAGGTTAGGGGCATATAGGAAACCAGAAGGAAAGATAGAAGATAAAGACTGGGATGGTATAACTAAGTAAAACCTAAAGTGCTCCATGATTGTGATTAAATGTACAAATATAAGAATGTTTTTACATGAGGGAGAACAAATGAATGTCAACTTTGCAAGGTATTGAAAATGGGATAGTATTGGGGAAAAATACAATCAATGAAAACTAGAGTCTATAATTAATAGTAACATTGTAATATGCTTCCATTAATTATAACAAAGGCAATATTACAAAGCTATAAGAGGGGGGTTTAAGGGAGAAGTATGGGATTCTTTGCACTGGTGTTGTCTGAACTTTTTATTGTATTTTAATTTTATTTTTTCTTTTGTTGCTTTTTAGTTGCCATTTTTTCCCTTTTTCTTTTTCTTTTTTTTTTCTTTTTTCCTTTTCTGCCTCTTTCTCTTTCTTTGTGGAAGAAATGGAAATGTCCTTATATGGACAGTGGTGGTGAATGCATAACTATGTGATTATTTAAGGAGCCATTTATTATTCACTTAGGAGGTAATGTATAGTGTGTGAATAAAACTGTCTAAAAATAAACAGAGGGGTACAAATGCTGGAGAAAATGTGGAGAAAGAGATATTTCTAATCACCATTGGTGGGGAAGCAGAATGGTGCAGCCCATCTGGAGGGCAGTGTGGTGATTCCACAGGAAGCTAAGCATGGGTTGCCATTTGGTCCTGGCATATAGAGGTGGCCTAAGGGTACATCAAATGATGAATGGAATAGTGTACACATACAATGAAATATTGAGTTGCTCCAAGAAGGAATGAAGTTGTGAGGTATGCAACTTGGTGAATGATACTGAGCACAGTATTTTGAATGAAATAAGCCAAAAATGAAAAGACAAACATTATAATGCCTCACTAATATGGACTAACTATAATGTACAAACTCTTAAAATTGAATGAGAGTACAGCTTTTCAGGGGAAGGCTTATTGTAAAGTTTCCTAGATTGTAAGCTTTTATAGCAGTTACATCTATTCCTGAGTTGTAATAACGATTTCTAAATTCTGAGATGTTGGGCTCTTGTGTAACCTGGTTGGTTCTGGAACTTTGGGTATCTGTGTGATACCTGAGACTCAGAGCCAGAGTCCAGGAGCTATGAATGTCGACATTACCCCATAAGGCAAATGTTAAAGAGTCTGAAAAAGAGATCAGACATCATTTAGATATATGAACAAAATGGACTTGGTTGGGACAAAGGTAAATAAAGGGTAAAGGGTGATACTGACAGTGTTTTAGAACTTCAACTTCTGTGTGAGATCAAAGGAAGAGATGTTTACAAAGTGCAAAATCTATATTTTTTGTAGCACACTACCTAATTTAACTTGCACGGTCAGTTTATTCAAACACCTTAATTACATGGAACTTTGAAAAGGTAGTGAAATCTGGTTGGTTTTACGGGTTAATGTGAAGCCCCGGTACATCGCGGAGTAATTTGGGCAGAGAATAAAAATGTATTTGCAAAGCCCTCTTGAGGGACTGGGGGAAAATATGGAAGTATTAAACTTTTCCACCTGGAGAATTACTGATATTCCTCAAAGTATTGGGAACTACCAATTTAGAAGGCTGAGCCCTTGATCTTGGGGCTTGCCTTACGAAGTTTCTACTGCAAACGAGAGGCTAAGCCATCTTAAAACTGTGCCTTAGAGTCACCCACAGAGAACTTCTTTTGTTGCTCAGATGTGGCCTCTTTCTTTAAGCAAACTCTTCAGGTAAACTCACTGCCCTCCCCACTATGTGGGACATGATTCCCAGGGTGTAAATCTCCTTGGCAACATGGGACATGACTCACAGGGATGAGCCTGGGCCTGGCATCATGGAGTTGAAAAAGATTTCTTGGACTAAAAGGAGGAAGAGAAATGAAAGAAAATAAAATTTCAGTGGCTGAGAGATTTCAAATAGTCAAGAGGTCATTCTGGAGGTTGTTCTTATGCCTTATATAGATATCCCTTTTTAGTTTTTAGTGTATTGGAATAGCTAGAAGAAAACAGGTGAAACGGTTGAACTGTAACCCAGTAGCCTTGATTCTTGAAAATAATTATATAACTATATGGCTTACACTGTGTGACTGTGTGATTGTGAATAACTGTGGCTCCTACTCCCTTTATCCGGTGTTTGGACAGATGAGTAGAAAAATGAGGACAAAAAGTAAATGAATATTAGAGAAGGATGGGGTGTATGGGATGTTTTAGGTGTTCTTTTTTACTTTAATTTTTATTCTTATTCTTTTTGTGTGTGTGTTAATGAAAATGTTCAAAAATTAATTATAGTGATAAATGCATAACTATATAGTGGTAGAGTGAACAATTGATTTACACTGTGGATGACTGTATGGTTTGTGAATATATCTCAATAAAATTGAATTAAAAATAGATGTAAATATCTTTATGAGAATAACAGTAAACCATAGTAAAATAATTAGGAAGTGTTGACTCTTGATTGCTTATTACCTTTGTTTATAATATAATTACTTTATTTTAAATTATACAACTTAATTTTAATAGTGGCTGTATTTAACAACTGGCTCACACAATTTCTGAATTGAAGAGTTCGAGGTCATGAGCCAAATGAACTGATTCTAGCAAACCCAAGGTTACACATAAAGATGCTATCATCCAGTATGTGGCAGGGACAGCCAGCTGCTTCCCAAAATCTAGGCTTCCCCCCATTATACTGATTGTGATTTTCATGAGATAGTGGAAGTCCTACTGAGAGACTATATTCCCCAACCTTTTGGCATTTAGGTGTGACATTGGCTGTATTTTGCAAATGGTATCCAAGTGGAAGTGAATTTTGTCACTTCTGGGTAAGAACTTTTACAAAGTGGTTTTGCCTTCTCTATACTCTTTTTTTTCCTGCTCTACTACTAGTTGGTTGCAGAAGATGATGGCCCAAGATACAAGGAGTCCATATTTCTGGATCATCATATGGGAAAAACTCTCTGTTGAAAAGAAACATCTGCATTAGATTCTTACATGAGCTGTAAATAAACTTCTATTTTGTTCATTTCTGGGGTTTACTATAGCAGTTAGATTTATCCTCACTAATACACATATGAATTTTAATTTTCTCTCTTTTCTGTTTTTCTTCAAAGAATGAGAATGTGGATTTATTAAACAAAAACTAATATATTTGTGGTAAATTACATCATAAAGTAACTAAAACTGAAATATTAGTAATCATACAAATGTAAAGGAATATGCACTTTCCAATGATTTTGTAAGGTATTTTAAACATAATTTTAAAGGGCAAAATAAATAAATTATACCCAAAATTTCTCCTTTGATATGATATAAACTGCTTCTAACCTATGTTAAAAGGATCATTATTTTAGTATTCCATTTGTTGAAATAACATATCAGACAACTTATATTTCTAAAAAATATAATCTTTACTGTAAAAATATTTAGGTTTTCTATTTCCTTTCTGAGGTTTGGTGTCGATGCTAAGTGTGAAAATGTGTGTTTAACAGATATCGATGCTGATGAGGTGCGAGTGATGCCACCATCTGCAGCTGGGGAAACAGACTCTGTGGGGCCTGCACTTGGGCCCCAACACATAAAAGGCTCTTGAGGTCATCATTAAAATATTATTTTCTTTCCATTTTCAACTTTAAATGTAATATAACTGAGTTTTGGGATTCCAGACAGTTTTTGAAGGTTTCTGAATTTATTTCAAGTCATGTTTAGGGAAATTTATTCTAACCTCCTAAACTTCTCTCACACCATTGTATATGACAACAATTAATCTGAAACTCCCTATATAAAAAGGTTTAAAGTAAAAATACTTATAAAAGGTTTTTATCATTCATAATTCCTAATGCTTGCTGCCATCAATTTTACACGTGATCTATTATGCAAAAGCAAACACTAAATAAATAATAATCATGATATCTTACTAACGCAATATACTACCTTATACTTAATATCTTATATTTAATTCTTTATGATGAATAACTTAAAGGTCTTTACATAGGTTGGCCAAAATATACCATCATCTTTAAATTGAACTAATAATGAGGAATGACATATTTTTCCCCATTTAAAATTTTTGAAACATCTCAAATAAGGCAATGTATCTAGAAAACTTTTAATTTCATGATGTATGCTCCTCCTCTTGCACTATTTGTTTAGTCTTATTAATATAATTAATATTGAGTTTTCATTTAAAGATAAAACTGTTCTTTGGATGAAATTTGTGTGCATATACACACTGAGATTGACTTCTTCCTGGCTAGTGGGAAATACAAATAATTTATTTAATAATCTCCATTTATCAATTAACATCACATTAGAAAGGAACATACATACAGAGACTTGGCTTTCCAAAATGTAATTTAGTTAACTTTCAGACATCATTTCATCACATGCAAAATAAAAACTGTGTGAAACTACTCTGCACAAGATAGTGCCCTGATGACAAGATAGTGCTTCTGCCCTTGAATTTACAATCAAATGTACTTTAAGTTCAATATAAAATTTGAATCACCTGAAATTACTTTACAGAACACATACTTAAAGTTATCAGTGCAATTCATTTTCATTTTTATAACTGTAAAGAATTTGGGGGCAAGGGGTGTTCTTTTGTCTTTTTGTTTCTCAAAATGGAAATACCATGAGTTTTCTGATTTACTTCACAAGCTGAATTTAGACTTGAATTTGCAGATATATCATTGCCATTTCAACTTGAGAAACTGGGGAATACATGCCAAAATGCAATTAATGTATTCTGTCTTGTGATTAAACCCAAAATATATATGTGGTTTATGAGAAATCTATAGATTATTGTATTTCATCTCAGTATAACAGGAGTTATATACTGAAATGACAGAAACTTTCAATTAAATACCAATGAGCTACTTTTGCTTATACTTACTATGTTCATGACTAAACAAAATAGCAAAACATAAAGAGTACTGAAGCCCTGCTTAAGAAAATACTGTTTGGAGAAAAAAAAAGGTAGAAATATTTGGGTATTTAATGTAGTATATACTGGAGATTTCTTAAAGTGACAATTGAGAATTCTAAAAAAAATACTCTGTCATCTTAGAATCTCTTGTAAAATTCTTTAAAAACACATGAATATGCCCTGAATTATGTAGTATTTCTTATAATCACAGATCCTAATCTATTCTAAAAACCTGGTCTTCTTTTGAGTCATGCGTTGACCTCTAAACAGAGGAAGTATCTTACTGAATGTTTCAGTATATTCTCTGTAAATGCTCATCTAAGCTTCCTTAAAAAAATGCTACAAATCTAACTGTAAGAGATTACCTCAGAACTCATCAAATTTTAAGTATATAATATTGTTTTGTCATATGTATTCTCAATTTCAAATATATGTATGATAACAGACAATCATAGAAGTAGAAATGATAGAAATACGGTGACAAACACTTTTGATAAATCATACAAACTGTGAATGTTTGTGCATATGTGTGAATAATTGAGGTTAGTAGAAACAATTTGGTCTCTTTGTCATAAATTCTCCTAATTAATAGATGTGTTAACTGGGAAGTTCATTATTTAAAAAATTTAATAATACTCAATTTTTACCTTAACAACATTAAGGTGAAAATTCCAGCCTAATTCAATGATTAACTGAAACTAATAATCCCTGTCTACTCAAACCCTGATTGCAAGGACAAATTGTTTTAAGGATCGTAAAGTGTTTTATAAGCAGTAAGTCATTGTGAAAATATGATTTGAATTTTACTCAAGCTGGCCTAGCATGACCACTGCAAGCATCCTTTAAGCAGAAATCTCAGGTATCTTCAATGCCTGACATCAATAAGCATGGCAATCAAGTATTCATTAAAATCTTCTTACATGTGAGACTCAGTTGGAAGTGATTTGGGAGATATAAAGACAAATAACGCATACTTCTAACACTTAAGGAGTGTTCAGTTGAGTTGAAGATATTTTGGCTGCAATGCAACATCCGTAAGTAAATCTTATTTCTCAAAATTTTATTCTAAAATAATCAATGTTCTTTTCTCTCATGTTGGAAGAACTAAATCTGCTTACCTGGACAGGAGTCGCTACAGCTATAAACAGGTGGGCACACTTAGATGGGCATTTTGAGGCATTGCTAGAGTCTGAGTGTAGACAAGCATGAAAGTGAGAAACTCTTGGGGACCACAGTCTTTGTCTTAGCAACACTATATGTTTATGAATTTTTTAACTCTAAGAGCCCCACAAGGTCCTCATGATGAAGATCCAAGAAAGACCTTCTGATTTTGACAAGGGAAGAGAAGAGTAAATACAGTAAAACATGACTAGAGTCTTCTCCATAATAAACTCCTACTCTCTGGAGTAAAGAACTTTGCCAGAGCACAATTCTGAAAGCTTATTCCAGCTGGGAAAAGGGAATTTCTCCCTACTCCAACTCTGTTTAGGCCTTGTTTTTAAAACGGAGCAAAGGAGATGAGAGAAAAACACTTAGATCCCATTCCTATAGCCTTCCCATCTAAAATTGATTGGTCAAAAATTCAAGAGTGCAGACAACAATGTGACTAATTGGTCTCTGAATAAAGGCATTGCTTAGAAAACACCTGGTGGATTACTCATGCCTAACCTTGGATGGCTGCACAAGTCTGCTTTAGTTATCAGATGTCTAAATGGGCTCCATGCAAAACTAAGAAAGTCTACTGAAAAGCTTCATTTTAATTAGTAAAATATTCCTCTCTCTAAAATCCATGCTCTAACACAACACTATGAAAATATATAAGCTAAAAAAAAATTAAATCCATGCAACGTAAACTCATAGCTCTTCAACTTAAACAACTCAAGGGAAATAATCCCAGACCTTTAGAGTCAGCCTTGACTGAAATAAAATCTTTAAGAAAGACACCTGCAGATACTGCAAAGAAAATGGACATTAGGCTAAAGACTAATTTTAAAGACAAAAATTAAACTACATTCACAGAAGTTCCAGTGACTCCCCTCTAAGGGATCTGCTCCTGTCTGCCCTCAAGTACCCTTAAATACTCTAGCAGAAACAAACTTCCCAGGCAATGGGTACCCCACCACCTTTCTGATAGACACTGGAGCCACCTTCTCCATCTTCAACGCCTCACAATTCCCCACCATAATCCCTCATAGGACACAAACCATCTCTGTGGTGTGGTTAGATAACCGATAACATGATTGTCCTTTTTGTCCTTCTTGCATCTCTTGGACAACATGATGCCCAATATAGCTTATTAAGTTCCACAACTCCTATTAATCTATTAAGCAGAGATTTAATTTCTAATTGGAATGTTAATATTTCTCATTTACTCAAAGAACTAACCCTTGAGGTCATGGACTGTTCCCCAATTCATCTGAAAGTTCTGATAGGTAACTACACTCTTTTCTTTTTTTTTTTTTTTTAAACCCTTTTACATCTCCCCAAGCCTTTGACAATCCCCAAATTCAAAACAGATTCACCTTACTGACACGCTCTGGGCCACCGGAACAGCATGAGCAGGGCACATCTGGGGAAGCAAGGCCCTTCAAGGCGCCCACTGGATTCTGTGAGGTGGACGTGCAAGAGGGAGCTTGTCTTGTCGGTGGGTTGTGAAATCAGCAGACGCTGATCCCGGCGCCACTGCGCAGCTTCATGCTCACTTCCCGCTCTTTTTCCATGCCTGAGACAGCCAGCGGGGAGGTGCAGGCAAGGCCACCACCTGTTGCCCCTCAGGCGGCCTGAGCCCGTGGGAGGGAGGTCCCGGGTGGCTGGATTGCGAGAGCATCTCAATCTCCCCTCTCCATCCCGGCGTTCGTGTTCAGCATCGTCTGCTGCTCGGCTGGCACCACATCTGGAAATGTTCCAACCAAACACAGTCTTAGGAGAAGCCATGGCGGAGGAAGAGGTTCTTGAAGAGCTGCCTCAGATAGGAGCAGTCGGGCTCATCCCCAAAACTCAAGGAACGGCAGAAATTCAGGTATGTGGCAAATTCAGAAGGGCAGCCTTTACAGAACACTTCAGTGGAAAGTGGACATTTTCTTCTCACTAATGCTTTTACATTTCTGTCTCGGGGTGGCAGCTGTGCCTCTGCCAGGAGAGAGAGAGCCCAGGTTGGAGGACCAGGCACACAGCCCAGAGAGACTCCAAGTCATCTCTCCAGACTGTTCAGTTCCAAAGTGCATGTAGTGCAAGTAGTTCCAGTGAGGTGTATGTTCTCGGGACAGGGGAAGTGCTTGTGGGTTCTGGTACTTCTTGGTCTACTATATGTAGAGCAGGCTGCTCTTCTTCCCTAGTTCCGTGAGAAAGTTACCTGGTTTCGCATCTTGGTGGATGAAGTTCTTTGAGTGACTGTATCCAATACAACTAATATCCAGTCAGCAAGCAGCAAGGCAGCTTTGAGGCTGAATTTCCCGGAGCTGAACTTGAAGAGGTCCTCCAGGCGGGGCCCCATAGTCGCCCTCGTTCCCGCACCACCTAAAGGTGGGGATACCCACGCCTCCCTGCGTCATTTGTAGATTTTGTTTTCAATGTAGAGCTGAGGTGTTTGGTTCTGACACTTTCAAGCTTGATGGCAACTTCTCTGCAGCAGTGTCCGTACCGAGATAGTTACCAGAGAGGCCGCTGCTGACCTTTGGGTACCTCTGCCCGACTCTCAGCTCCAAGGCGGCGGCCAGGCTGCTCCTGCGTCCCCGCGGCTTCCTGGGTCTGACTCCCAGGAGGCGGCGCCGCTGCTGCAGCTACCGCGATCCCGCGGCCAGCTCCGCCCCTCAACGCCATCGCATCACCTACTGGCTAAGCAGAAATTGAAAGGTCTCAGACCAACTGTTCAAGGACTCCTTGACCAACGGCTCTTTCTTTCTGCTTCTAGCCCCTGCAACTCACCGTGTGTGTGTGTGTGTGTGTGTGTGTGTGTGTGTGTGTGTGTGTGTGTAATTTTATTGTGGTAGCATGTATAACAAAATTTCCGTTTTAATCGTTTTTAAGTACACTATTAAGTGGAATTAATTACATTCATAGTGTTATGCCACCATCACCACCAGTCATCACCAAGGACTTTTTATCACCCCAATCAGAAACTCCTAAGGTTCACTTGCTGGCTTCCTATCCTCAACATTTTTATTGTCCTTCTTTATTACATTCTCCTCATATTAAACTCGTATATATTTTGTTAGATTTAGACCTAAGAATTTCTTGTGTGTGTGTGTGCACTAGTGTACATAGTATTGTTTTGTTTTGTTTTGTTTTGTTTTATGTCAAATACCAATTGTTCATCTTTATTATATAGGAAAGCAATTGATTTTTATACATTAATCTAGTATCCTGCCACCTTGCTATAAACACTAGTTTCTGGAGAGTTTTGTTAGTGATTTTCTTTCAAATTTTCTACATAGACAATCATATTATGTGTGAACAAAAACAGTTTTATTTCTCCTTCCAATCTGTGTAGTTTTATATCCTTTTCTTGTCTCATGGAACTAGCTAGAACTTCCTGCACAATGCTAAATAGGAGTGATAAGATGGGACATCCTTACCTTACTACTGGTCTGAGAGGAAGAGTATCCAGTTTTTCACCATTAGCATGTCGATGTGATGGATTACATTAATTAATTTCAGATTTTTAACTAGGCCTTGCTTTTATGCATTGTTGAATTCAATTACTAATGAAAATTTTTTCATCCATGTTCATAAGATATATTTGTCTGTAGTTTTCCTTTGTTGTAATGCCTTTGCTTTGAGTTTTAGGGTAATAGAATGAGTTGGGAAGTGTCGTCTCTTCTTCTATTTTCTTGAAATGTTGTAAGGAATTGGTATCATTTCTTCTTTAAATATTTGGTAGAATTCACAAGGTAAACCACCTGGACCTGTTGTTCTATGTTTTGGAAGGTCATTACTTGTTCATTCAATGTATTCACAATATAGACCTATTAAGATTATCTGTTTCTCCCTGTGTGAGTTTTGGTAGATTATGTCTTTCATGGAATTGTTTTATTTCATCAAAGTTATCAAATTTGTGGGCATAGAGTTATTCACAATATTTCTTTATTATCCTTTAAATGCTCATGGGATCATTTGTAATGGCCCCTGTTTCACTTCAGATATTAGAAATCTACATCTACTCTCTTTATTTTTTGATTATCCTGACTAGAGTTTTATCAATTCCATTGATCTTTGCAAAGAATTAGCTTTCATTTTCACTGATTTTTCTCTATTAATTTCCTGTCTTCATTAATTTTTGCTCTGGTTTTTATTATTTCTTCATTTCTGCATACTTTGGGTTTAATTTGCTCTTCTTTTAAGAGTTTCCTGAGACAGAAGCTCAGATTATTGACTTCAGATAATTATTCTTTTCTAATATATGCATTCAATGCTATTAAATTCTCCTTTCAGCATTGCTTTTGCTGTACACCACAAATTTTGATAAGTTGTATTTTCATTTCCATTTAGTTGTTCATAGCTTTCAAATTTCTCATGAGACTTCTTCTTTGATCCATGTGTTATTTAAAAGTGTGCCATTTAATCTTCAAATTGGGGGGAAGGATTTTCTAGGTTTTGTGTGCATGTGTGTATTGATTATATTTATTTCTATTCTGTCATGAGAGCCCACTTTGTATGATTTCCAGTCTTTTAATTTTTTAAGGTGTATTTTATGGCCAGGATGTGTTTTATCTTGATGAATGTGATATGTGCTTAGGAAGAAAGTATATTCTGTTGTTGGTTGCATCAAACCAAGTCAGTTGACTAATGGTGCCTCTGGGGTCTGTCAATTACTGATAGAGGGTATTGAAGTCTCCAAGTAAAATAACCGGGATTCCTCTATTTCTTCTTTTAGTTCTGTCAGTTTTGCCTCTGACAGAAGTATTTTGACTCCCTGTTGTTAGGTGCAGACACATTCAGTTTTGTTAAGACTTCTTCCTTTTTCGTTACGCAATGCCCCTCTGTATCCCAGATAACTTTCCTTGCTTGGAAATCTGCTTTGTCTGATATTAATATATAGCTACTCCAACTTTCTTTGTTTAGAACTAGCATGCTGTATCATTCTGCATCCCTTCACTTTTAGTCTATTTATGTTTAAAGTAGGTTTCTTATAAATGACATATGCTTGGGTCTTGTTTTTGTATCCACTCTGATAGTCTTTGTCTTTTATTTAATATATTTAAATCATTCAAATTTAAATAATTCTTTATATAGTTGAATATCTCTATTAGTTAGGATTCTCTATGGAAACAGAACCAAGGAGAGATACCTGTAAATATTAAGATTTTATAAAATTGTCTCATGTAACTGTGGGGATGCATGAGTCCAAATTCCATAAGGCAGGCAGTGAACTGGCAACTGTGATGAAGATGTTTTATTTGATTCCATTTTCTCTCCCCTCTTAACATATAATTTATACCTTTTCCCCCTAAATAACCATTTTCCTTGAGTTTACAATATACATTTTTGAATAATCTAAGCCCACTTTCAAATAAAATTATACTGCTTCACCTGTAGTGCAGGTATAACAGCATATCCTCAATTCCTCCTTTCCTGTACCATTGCTGTTATTCATTTCACTTCCATATGCTGTAATCACCCAATACATTGGCACTATCATTGCTTTAAACAAAGAGTTAGCTTATAGACAAATTAATAAGAAAATGTTCAATTCAACCAGGGAAGGCAATATAGGAGGGGAAAAAATAGGAAATGCAATGAGAAAAAAAAGTTAAAAATATGGTAGATATTAATCCACCTATATCAATAATAACTTTAAACTAAATCAATAATGGTCTAAACACACCAATTAAGAGACAGCTGTTTTCGGAGTATATAATAAACAAGACAGTGTAAGAGGCAATTTTACAGTGTATTTGACCTTCTTGTCCACTTCAGCAACTTGAAGAACATGCATCCTCACCTTCCTGGTGCTCTACTCTGAAATAATTCACGTTTTACATTCCTTCCTCTAATATGAGTATCAGCTGTGAACATCATCATGTAGTTTTCCCTGGGCACTAGTAATGTGCTCAATGGAGCTTTATGCCAACCACAAGCATGATACATATATCTTCTCTATACTGTTCTGTCACATAGCAATGCACATGAAGTCATTCCCTGCCATCTCTGTTCCACTGACTTCCAGTTTTTTCCCCTGGCTTTTTCTCACTCTTTTCACTGAATTTCATTTTACTTTTTAAGGACTCCAATGATAAAATTAAGATCCATCCTGATTCTCTTGGGCCACACTTTAACTGAAGTAGCTTCATCAGAGGGTTCTGTTTACAATGAGATCACATACACAGGAATGAATTAAGTTTAAGGACATGTTTTCCTGGGGTATATAGCTCCAATCCACCACAGGTGGTATCGAAGCAAACAAGATTGTTACAAATTTAGGATGTTAAATTTAAGTCCCATGGGAATTACAAAGGAAATGTTGGAGACTATACTAGCTCATAAAGACAGAAATTAGAGTAAAGGTTGTAGAGAGGAAGGCAGGGGAAATGGAGACTTAATATAAGATGGCTTTAGGGGTTCTTTTGGGAAGATGGGAAAGTTTTACTTGTGGAAGGTGGTGAGAGTAACACAGAGTAGTAAATGTGATTAATCCCATTGAATGCCATGCTTGGGAGTGATTGAGATGGGAAAGTTTATGTTGTATATATGTTACCACAATTAAAAGCAGATAAAGAGAAACAAAATAGACAATGACAATTAAAGACAATACATGATCGTGGATGTGTATTGGGACTGAACAAGGAAGGAGAGAAGGCCGAAAAGACATTTTGGGGACATTTGAAACAATGGAATATAGACTATAAATTTAAATCAATGTTAAATTTCTAGAACTTTATAATTGCACTTGAGGTTGATACACAAGCAGATGTCCTTGTTCTTGAGAAATGTGCATGGGAATGTTAAGGGTTCAAGGAGCATGATGCATACAAACTATACTCAAGTGTCCAGAAAATGGATTGATAAATAGACAAACAGATATATACACAGATAGGTGGTTAGATAGATAGATGGATTGATAGAATGACAGTTAACTAGAATGATACAGCAAATGTGACAAATGTTAAAATTAGTGGATCTTAGTATCTGGGTGGCATCGGGGGATGTTGAAGTTCTCTGTTTGATGTTTGTATTATTTTTGTAACTGTCCTTAAGTTAGATGGTATTTTCAAAGAAAATGTTTTTTTAAAAAGATTGCTTTCCTTCCTAAGTACTCAAACACAATTACTTTAACCTATTCCAGATTTTTCATTAAATTATATTATACAATTTTGACTATTGTTTCTATGCATTTGTTTTCCTTTTGTGATGATTATGGTACATTTTCCATGACTCTTCAAGAAATAGTAACTAAAGCTTAATAATTACCTGTATAAATTTTCTCAAAAGCTGGGATGGTATTTACCAGCCATGACAAATTCATTTAGATAAGTTAGGCATGCTCTTCTAATCGAATTAAATTTTGCTCCACAAATTCAATCTTATCTATATATTCAACCAATATTGTTGAGTTCCTACTAAGTGCCAGATACTAAGCTAAAAGAAGTAGCAAATAATGGTTCAGGGTTTACTTCATTCTCTCCACTACCTGTTAACAACCTGCAGCTGTGCTCCTCGCTTCTTCATTTGCTGGAGTTACTTTTTAAATGTCCCCAATTTAACTCTCTCTCTCTTGCTCTCTCTCTCTCTCCCCCTCTAGCACACACACACACACATACATGCACGCACACACACACACACGACATATACATATTTATGTATAGATGTGTTCTTTATATATATATATTTTCTTTATATATATTCTTTATTTATCAAAGATATATTTTAACAACCAATGACAAAAGTTTATGGATGTGAGTCAACTGATTCATTTGAAAATAGTCAATTCTGCTTTAAAGACAAGAAAACAGCTGAGATGGATGGAATTGTTAGGAAACATTAAGAATAAATAGTAAATAAGTTAGGAGCTCTAGAGCCTGGGCAAGACTCATAGGAAATGCTAAGTGTGGATAATGAGTTAGCATGTACCTTGTGAAACATACATATAATTCATAAGAGATTATAAAAATAGAGAGTAAGTTAACATCCTGTAAGACATGCTAAAGATACATAGATTCAATGGAAAATAAGATAATAAATAAGAATGTTACTTAAAGATAGAAAGAAGAGAAAGACACAGTCATTGTCATGCCACCTCTAGGATGACTGCTCTGTCATCTCTAGTTTGAATACTTTTTAAGACACCTTATGTGGTTCATTCTGGCCATGTAACATACTCTTCCAAGAAACTCAGATAAAATCCCTAGCTTTTCAGCAGCTACTTGACAAGATGCAGCTCTGGTCAAACTGCCCCTGCCTGTCTCCTATAGTATCATTATCCTAAGACATATTCCATCTGATTGGCCTGCTTGCTCACATCTCAGCTCTGGTTCTCCTTATATTACCATTATCTGAGGAAGGCTGATGTAGGTATATAATCCAGATTTTCATAACCCAGATTTAGTTAGTGTGTTCTTTCTCATGCCTGTGCTCTATCCTAAGAGTGTTAACTTACCCTGTTTACCTGTCTTTCTGATTTTGCTTTTGACTCTGTTTGAAACCAATTTTTAAAACCATGTGATTTGAGCATATTTATTTGGTGTGTGAGATTTATGTTCTAATAACTGGGATAGCTTGCTTGGTAGTATATTTTGAGGCTATCACTGCATTAAGGTAATTTCCTAAACAATAACTATAAAAACCTTATAGTGTAACATTTTCTGTCATTAGTAATTTACTCACATGACTATTGTCTACAAAAAGAGTGGCAAATGTTCAAAAGATCTACCAAGAGGGCGACATTTAATTACCATGTTACCTTGTAATTTAGGTCCATCTTTCACTTTGTACCACAACATTCTATTTGTCTATATGTGAAGCCAAAATGAATGAGAAGTAATCAGAGATTAATTATAGTGGATTGTACCTTTGAAAATATTTTTTAAATACAAACATTACATTATTATATTTAATTGATACTTATTTTTATTCTTTATGCAATTAAAAGAGACAGGTAGAATTCAAAGATATTCAGTAAAAGAAAGAAGTAACTATGGTAAAAATCAAATATTGCTCTAACTTCACATGTACATCTGACCATGTTTGGCATATCCTTGATTTCCATATTTATTTACTTTAACAAAAAAAATCCAAAATGAATGTGCTTCATAATAAATATTGGCATAGATAAAATATGTTCCTTAATTTAAACTACACTAAGAACTATTTCATTCATTAAAAATATTCTGAATCAATTTGAATTTTGAAGATCTAATGAAACATATTTAATTAGTATGGTTCATCATAGCAGTAGACTAATTTCAAGCAGTGAACACATAAGCTTCAGGAATATGGCATATATTACAATGAACATTCATTTAGGTGGAAACAATATTAAAACAGCTACATTTGCTGGGATAAGCTACTCCTGTAGCATATTTCCTTATTTCATGAAATCATCTGGAGACAAGGAAAAATTTCATAATGTACTAGAGATACTTAAATGAGAAAGATAATTAAGTAAGTTTCTTCAAAACATAAATTACAAAATTATTCATACTAATGTTAAAAGAATACCAATTTCATAGGAAAACCACTTTATAACAATAGATAATAAAGAAACAGAACAATGAGACGCCTAAAAGTAAAGATTATAAAATTTTATTAATAGGAAGAAAAAAGAAAATTTCATCTTTATATTTTCCCCAAGCTCTGAAAGTTTTGACCTCATATTTCTTTGGAAACAAAAAATAATATTTATTTCTTATATTTTCATAATTTAAGATAGAAAATTGGGTGAGTTACACTCAATTATTTAGTTATAAAAATAAACAGCAAAATTAGTCAATTAGGTCAGAAAATTAATTTTCCTGAGAGGCTGAAGCCAAGTAGCGGTCAAAAGTGGTTTGTAAACTACAAAGGATTTAATCTGAGGACTCTGTATCTTGGTTGGCTTTACACAAGGTATATTAAATTTTCAAATATCTAGAAAAAAATAGGCATTTTGTTTAATGATTGTAGATAAGAATGTGTGCTTTTAAGGAGAGACATGTTCCCAAAACATTTAATACAATAGAAATTTTAAATGTATATTCTAAAGACGGAGTATTAAAATTTGACGCTTTAAATTAATAGTGACTTTTAAAAATGCTGGATCTTAAACATGGGATTTGAGTTTCTTTCCTGGTCTCCAGAAAAACATGAATGCTGACAATAAAAATGAGCAAAGTTATTAAAAATGGCTTTTTTCCCCCTCACAATGTAGTCCAAAAATTTAACGTCATGTAATGCATTGATTCCACTATTGCCACATGAAAGCACTTCACAAATACACGTCACCACCAGGAGGATAGCTTTTGGTTCCTACGCTGATTATGCGATTATTTGGTTTAAGGCTATATCCAGCCTAGAAAGAAACCCTGCCTTTGACACCAATGATGAAATGGAGGATTTCAGACTCCCCCAATCCTAGAGCAAATGTTTGCTTTTATACTTCTATAGTAGAATGGGACTTCTCAGCATATCACAGTATGCTAAGTCAACATTGGAGACTGTTCATGCTTCTTAACTGAAAAATAACAGGCATCATTTTTCCACCAAGATGAATATAATTGTATCACAATTATTCCATCATAATTATTTTTGATAGAATGTTGAAAAGAATATATGGGTTGTGGAAAGGTCCTCACAGGAGAAATAAGTTGAAGAACTACAGAGTAAAATAAGCTGGAAACAATGTCTTGTGATATTTTTAAAATGTAAATTTCATAATAAACTAAAAATACAGTAGTAAAAGATTTTTCTATATTGCAAAATGTTTGCATAATCTGGTATTAGCTGCATGGCATCAATTTGCATTATATTTTAGTAATCATTGCAGAAAATCTCCTAGTCCAAAAATCATCAATGCACAAATTCTCTCTGAATTCCATTTTTAGAGGGCATTTCTAAGTAATATTTGATGCATGAATCTTTTGTCAAGCACAGTATCTCTGTTTAGCAAACTGCTGATTCTGTTTATTTAAAGTTGTGTTACATAAAAATAGTGAGTATAATGAATATACAAGTGCCACATGAAATGTGTATGTCATTCCAAGTATATTACAGAGTCCTCCTAGTCTATACTTTTATCCCTGATTGCACTTATAGCACTCAATTTCTTCAAGAGAAATAGGAACCTAATGGAAATCCCTTCACTGGACTGGAGAGAATTTTTGTCAGCAACATCTGTTTTAAGAGATAAGTAATTCCACTTACTCTTTCCAGCTCCAGATTTGCAGAGCATCTCACAATAATTATGGTAAAGCTTCAAGACTCCTCAGAGAGCACATTAGTAAACGAGGAGATTGTTCAACTGACAATTCGATTCTGAAGGGTTCATCTTTTCCATCTAGTTCAGCAAAAGTTAGCCAGATCTGTCATGATGCTCATATGGTCTACCCAGGATTGAAGTTCTGATTTCCTTGCTTCCTCAATATTTATGTTCTCATAAGTTTCCCTTTTGGAATAATACAACAGAAATAAAAACCTCTTGTTGAAGGCCATTTTCTCTCAACCATCTGAGAAGCTTTATTAGAGATAAGAGCTAGCAAATAACCCCCCACCCCTCTCTCTGTCTAGTCTCTGTTTGAGCATGTGTGTGTGTGTGTGTATTTGCCCTTTTCTTCAAATTATTTACGGAGGTAAGCATTAGATATTTCACATATGATATCAAATAATGTTCAGTATAAATATCTAGGGAATTATGTCCTTTAAAAAAGCATAAAAATGATGCTGTTTTAAAAACCAAGCTTTTGAGTTAAAGGTAAAATATAAAAAAAATCATACACTAGTGTTATGAATATGGAAGTGGAACAACACACAGTCTGAGGTGTTTGTGTCAATCTCGGGCTGTGTGAAGAAATATCACTGTGAATGCTTCTGGAGAAGATTGGTCAAGTCTGGACTGAAGTATTTTGTAAAGGTATAAATGAAGCTCTCATTTCCCAGAAATACACAGGATTAAAAACATGGGAAGGGAAAAAATGGTGGAGAATTCTATATGCAAAATTAAAAGTTAGGTTAGAGTTCTAGACTAGATAGTGAATTTATATGGCTAAGAGGGACAAGAGAAAATTCTGATGGAAAGTTCTTTTGTTTTAGATAAAAATCATTTACTCCACCATGCACCCTTATTTACAGATAGCTAATTAATAAGTAATAAGAAGCATTCCTGCAATGACAGCATGAAATATATTTGTTACCTTTATCTTTTACTGCCAGATGTTAATTCATCTCAGTAGCCAAAATACTACCAAACGTATAAAAGAGAGTAGCAAGTATTGTGTAAAAATTTTTCATTTCCAGTGCTGCAACCTGCTCATTCACAATTATTTAACACTGTCTTTAATAAATATAAAGGAATTACTCCTGTTATCAAAGGGAAAGTATGATTTTCTGTGCATCATTGTTATGCCTTCTCATAATAAAAAAATTAAAAAGAAAAATGTACAATTATAAATTCTAAAGGCTTACACTGTCTTTCAAATTGCATTTTCCCAACCCTCTTTCTCCAGGCAAAGTTATACATAGATCATGTAAGGAAATCACATATTTTTCCTTCTTTGCAATCTTAAACATAGATCTGCCTTTCTATAGTCGTAAGATAGTCTCTTCTATGTTAATATGCAGCATTAGTTTTGTATTAAGTTTGACTATATAAAAACTCTGAATTTTAAATGTCTCCTTAATTAAAGCAAAATATGAAAAACAAAACCATAGGCCAGTTTTAACTGTCTTTCAAAAATCCCATTAAAAGAGGACACACACTGATTTGAGGATTTGTAATAAAATCTGATGTGAAGAAAGAAAAGTAAGAATTTCTCTATCTTACCAGAATTTCAGTAACTTCATGAACCCCATAGTTTAATGTTGTAAGATTATATTTATGAAGTGTAATTTTAGTTCCACTCCTGCCTTTGAGAAGAACCACAAACTACTAGGGAATAGGAATGAGGAAGGCAAATGAAAATGGAATATTTACCAACAATTTATGAGTAAGTTCTTCAATTTAACTATTATAATATAGAACCTAAATAAATTAGATATGCTATTCTAGTTTGCTTATGCTTCTGGAATGCAAAACATCAGCAGTGGATTGGCTTTTATAAAAAGGGGGTTTATTTGGTTACACAGTTACAGTCTTAAGGCCATAAAGTGCCCAAGGTAACACATCAGCAATCGGTACCTTCATTGGAGGATGGCCAATGGTGTCCGGAAAACCTCTGTTAGCTGGGAAGGCACGTGGCTGGCATCTGCTCCACATTCTGGTTTCAAAATGACTTTCTCCCAGGACGTTCCTCTCTAGGCTGCAGTTCCTCAAAAATATCACTCTTAGTTTCTCTTGGGGCATTTTTCCTCTCTCAGCTTCTCTGGAGCAAAAGTCTGCTTTCAACAGCCATCTTCAAACTGTCCCTCATCCACAGCTCTTCTCTCAGTTCCTGTGCATTCTTCACAGTGTCCCTCTTGGCTGTAGCAGCTTGCTCCTTCTGTCTCGTCTTATATGGTGCTCCAGTAATTTAATTCAGACCCATCCTGAATGGGCGGGCCCACACCTCCATGGAAATATCTCATCAGAGTCATCACCAGCAGTTGGGTGGGGCACATTCCATGGAAACACTCAAAGAATTACAATCTAATTAACACTGATAGGTCTGCCCACACAAGATTACATCAAAGATAATGGCCTTTGGGGCACATAATACATTCAAACTGGCACATATGCTATTAGTTATATTTGTTTGATTCTTAACATATACTTAATGAGTACCCACAAAGGTTGCTCACTCCAATTTTATTTTTATATTTTAAACACTCTGAAGTGTTTCTCATAACCTCAAATAATAGTTATGCCTTTTGCTTACCATCCTATGACCATATTGAATCTGCCAAGAATTATCACTCACACATAAAAAAATACTTTGGAATATGTGTTTTCTGGACAGTTTTAAAATTCAAAACATTTAACTTCTTTTTCTTTTAAATTATATTTTAATTACATGAGTGCTATGCAGTAGTTATAACTATACCATTGTTAAGTTGGCAGAGATAATAGACATAAGTACAATAAAAATTTTGAATTTTAATTTTTTTTCAAAAAAGTAGAGCCTATTTTATTAGCTTAAGCACTTTAATTTTACTTATTTTTATTTCAATTTGTTTAAGTTCACTTAATTACATTATTAAGTATTAAGTAAAGTGTAGTAGGGGGCAGCCCTAGCATAGCCTGCTGCCTTTCCCTAGGGCCTTCAAATACACCCTGTGCTCAGGACCAGGTATGTCAGCCTGAAGGAATAAAACATCATCCCCTAGTAGATAAGGGACTGCCAATACCTTTCTTTCTCTGTTGTTCCAAACGTGAATATTTACTGGAGACAGTAAGGGTCTAGTGGGCATGTTTTACACTACCCAGCTCACACCCTGGTGGTTTATCAGGTCCTGGTGGGAAGGCTGCCGGGCTCCTCCACTGTGGCAGCACATGAACACAAGAAAGGGGTGCTGTGCATAGAACATCTTCCTGCATCTGCCATCAATTGAGACCCAATGGCTATGGGGAACCGATGCCCACTAGTGAAGCTGATCTTTCTCTGTCTCTTCTCTGTGTGAATAAAATTTCTTTCCAACAGAGCCTGTGTGAGTCATGGTTTTGCTGGCCAACCAACACCTGTACTGGAGTGGGTTGACATATCTTTAGGTATCTCTCCTGACTGACACAAAGATTTTCTTTCAGTTTGGGAAAATCAGCTCTACCTTGTGTTGGCTCATTGCAAATGTACTGTTTTCCTTAGATGATACATAGCTATTCTTTAAATGTAAGCCCTCAAAGTTATTTTTTTGTCAATCTTTTTTAACATAGTAAAGATCACAATATGTATCTCAAAGTAATTAAAATGGATTTTTATATATGTTCCATAATTCAGATATTTCACAAATGAATCTCAATTGGTGAAGTTATTCACTTCAAATTCTGTAATCTAAACTCTATTGCTTTGGTAAAGAGTAATATGAATCAAAGACTTTCTGAAGTTAACATCTGTGATAGTTAGGTTCATGGCCAGGTGACGGTGCCCAGGTGTCTGGTCAAGCAAGCACTGGCCTAACCATTACTGCAAAGACATTTGTGGCTGGTTAATAAACCAGAAGGCTGGTTTATTAAATCGTCAGTCAATTGACTGCATCTGTGACTGATTACATCAACGAATGGCGAGTCTTCTGCAATGAGAGAATAAAATCAGCTGGATTTATTCCAATCAGTTGAAGACTTTTAAGGGAGAAGAGAGAGAACTTTCACTTTTTCTTCAGTCAGCCAGTCTCTCCTGGGGAGTTCATCAAAGACCTTCATCGTAGTTGTCAGCTTGCTGCCTGCCCTACAGAAATTGGACTTGTGCATCCCTACAGTTGTGTGAGGCACATTAATAAAAATCTCATAATTACAGATATCTCCTATTGGTTCTGTTTCCCTAGAACCCTAACTAATACAACATCCAACACATCTTTCATTTCCCTGGTAGTGGGCTTGTCATTCGGTTTTAGAATAAACTGGTAGGTTTTATTCTTCATGGAGCTAAACTGATTTTTATTTAATTTTCTGTTATTATCTCTAGTCCTTATTAGTGATTTTTCTTTAGACTCACTCTTTAGTTTACACTAAAGAAAATTCCTTTTAAAGTTTACAAACTTGAGGTACCACAAGATATCCTTCACCTTTTCACCTTGAAATAAACAATTGTACACAACTCAATTACAGAACGTGAGTTTTCTGATTATAGTATCCACATTCTATTGACCTCTTTCTAAGCATAAAAATATATCACATGACTGTGACAGTTCTAAAGGTTTCACAACATCTACATTTAAAATGAGATTTTTAATTTGCATAATCAATTTTTCAACAGTGTGCTTGAGGCCTTTGTTCACCTCTTAATTTTTTGTTGAAATCCAGAAATTGATGTAACATGGTAGAGAGTAAGGTAAATAATGTTTATGCTTGGATGTGAGCACATTTCTGTTATGACTTTATTGTGGGAGTTTGTGCTAATTTATGAAGAGCTGGACTTGGTTTGAAGTTTGTTGTTGCTATGGTTACTCTAAGTGAAATTGAGGCCTCAAATTCCTTTTGTGATCTTGTTTCTATGGTGGGTGATATTTTTCCAGAGTTTTTCTCAATGTCTGTTCCCTGTTTGGCTTTGGCTTTGCATTTTCCCTTTGTGCTGCTTCCTGGAAAGAATCTGTTTCTCACAGCTGTTTTTGGCTGTTACTTTACTCAGTGCATACTATCATGGTGGGGGGTGGAAAGGGAGTACATTATCTGAGCTTTTGATTAAGTCTTAGACATAGACAGATACTGTAAACCTGTATCTCAGGGAAATGACCCTCACAAATGATCCTTCACCTCCTCTAGATGTAATAATGGACCTAGGAAATGTTCCCATCCCTCCCAGGGGCCGAGTTGTTGTTGTTTTGTTTGTTTGTTTGTTTGTTTGTTGCCCTAACTCCTTCTCTGAGATGATGTAGGTTTCTACCAGTGCCCACAGACTACAGTTTTGTTGCCCTTTCCCCTTCAAATTAAAACTTTTCTTCCCCTGGGGAGTGAATTAGTGTTCTACTCTTGAATAACAATTTATCACAAACTTAGTGGCTTATCGACTAATTATTGTCTTTCAGTTTTTGTATTATATGTGTTTTGTCTTCTGTATTCTCTTACAAAAGTCTGGCATGATGTCACTAGAGTGTTTGCTCAGGTATCACAAGGCTTAAATCAATCAGCAAGACTGAGTTCTTTCTGGAGGCTTTGGGGAAAAATCCACTTCCACATCCACTTCCACATTCAGTTGCTTGTTGTTGTAGGACTGGGATCACCCTTTCCTTGCTGGCTCTGAGCAAGTGCTTTCCCTAAGCTCTTAGATGCCATTTGCATTTCCTGCCATGGGACTCCATTCATTTAAAGCCAGTGTGTCATGTTCTGCTCATGCTTCCCATCTCCGATGTCCCCATAAACCAGCAGGCGGAGAATACATTCTGCATGTAGAGGGCTCATATGATTAGGTCAGGCCCACCAGAATAATTCTATTTTATGATCAACGGTGATCATAAAAGCCTGATGATGGGTATAAAATCCATTATAATCACAGTGCTAGGGAGTATTCAGGGCATGTGCACCTGTGGAAAGGGAACTCTTTGGAACCATCTTAGAACTCTGCTTACCACAGGGAGGTATAGGTGATAGGGCCAGGTTCTTTCTCTCATCCAGCACCACAGGGGCAGCTTTATCAGGACTCTAAGCGATCTTCTATGTAAGCTCCTGGTTGTCTGTTAGCTCCTGATGGGCTTACTTGAGAAAACATCTGTAAGAGGGTATGAATCCCCCTATGTCTATGGTCCCCAGTAACTTCACACTTCCACACCAGCCCACACTTGGCTTTCAGAAATTTGTTATTCTAGCTGAATCTTATCACCAGCCTATGTGGTATTCAGTAGTCTATCACAGGCAAGCAAATGCTCCAGTTGTTTTTCTCCCTGCAGGTGTCTGTCTTTCCAAATTTTGGAATAGTTGTTTGTCCTAAGACCTCAGTTCTCTGACGGATTCAAGGAAAGTTGTTAATTTGTGTTTTCTTTTCTATTTTTTTTTTTTTTGGTGTTATGGTGGAAATAATTATCATTCCAATATTCTATATCTCTGAATTGAATTCAGTGTTGCACACTGAGTTTTAAATTTTATACAAAAATGTTTAAATGCTTATATAGTCAAATGTATTATTCTATTCTTTTATGATCTGCTCCTTGTATTACTATTTTCTTATAATGACTTTTCCTTGGATAAATATTCATGGATGGGTTCTCTTATTTAACTTTTCTGCTTAATGTTTAAATGAGTGTACATAACTAAATACTGACTTAAAAGAATTTGATGAAGTCTGTATTTTATTTTTTAGATCTGCTATCCAGTTGAACTTCCAAGACCTTTCCAAACACAGCTTGACTTGCTTCTTCTCTATTAGCATCCCATTTCACATATGTAAGGTAAGATTTTTCTGTACTCATATAGTCTGCCTACTATTTCCTAAATATATCGGTTTTTTCTCCATTCCAGTACTAAAGCTTATGCATATTTCATTTTGTGAATTATTTTCCTTTTTCTCTTGCCCAATCCATGTTCATGCATCCTCTTGATACATAATTCTCAGCTCAAAGAATTCTTTCCTATGCTGTGAATGTGTTTTTGTGTTTCTATATGCTTGCACTTTTCCTTCCTCTATTCCCCACTCTTATTACTCTGTTATCTATAGAGCTGCGTAAAGAGAACTGATAGTACTTAGGAACCTAGTTTCTAATGTTAGCACATTTATGATGTGATCCTGAGCATGTACTTTGATATTCTCAAAATTCAGTTGTCTCACTTGGCAGGTGAAATCACTGCCCTCCCCACTACATGGGATCAGACACCCAGGGGAGTGAATCTCCCTGGCAAAGTGGAATATGACTCCAGGGGAGGAATGTAGACCTGGCATTGTGGGATGGAGAACATCTTCTTGACCAAAAGGGGGATGTGAAAGCAGAAGGAATAAACTACAGTGGCAGAGAGATTTCAAAAGGAGCTGAGAGGTCACTCTGGTGGGCACTCTTATGCACAATATAGACAACCCTTTTTAGGTTCTAGTGAATTGGAGTAGCTAGCAGTAAATACCTGAAACTATCAAACTACAACCCAGAACCCATGAATCTTGAAGATGATTGTATAAAAATATAGCTTATGAGAGGTGACAATGTGATTGGGAAAGCCATATGGACTACACTCCCCTTTGTCTAGTTTATGGATGGATGAGTAGAAAAATAGGGGAAGAGAAAAAAAAAAAGGCACCCAGTGTTCTTTTTTACTTTAATTGCTCTTTTTCACTTTAATTATTATTCTTGTTATTTTTGTGTGTGTGGCAATGAAGGTGTCAGGGATTGATTTTGGTGATGAATGCACAACTATGTAATGGTACTGTGAACAATCAAATGTACGATTTGTTTTGTATGACTGCATGGTATGTGAATATATCTCAATAAAATGAATTTTTTAAAAATTCAGTTATCTCATCTACAAGATAAACACGTTGAAGAAGATAATTTCTAAGCCTGTGGCCCATGCTGAAAATTCCATGCAGCCAAGCAGTTTTTAGGCTTCTAAAAAGCAGGTCCATTGTGTTCTGATTTTTTGTTTCTTCGCTTGCTTATTTGTTTCCCAAGGTGCCTAACACATTGAATGACAACAGTTTTAATTGAATGAATACTTGTGGAAAAAACTGATTGTACAAGGAATGATTTAATCTCATAAAACCTATATTGACTGTATTAGTATACTGCATTTCCAGTGTCACAGAAAAGTTCTGGACTCTTCGAACTCGGAGAACATTCAAAGAAGTTCAGGAACCCAAGTCGATTATGCAGCAAGAAAGCCAGGTGCTGGACTGTGAACCCAGAATGCACTCTTTCCAATGCCACTAAAGTGTCTGCTGCAAGATGCTAATGCAGAAACTCACTGTACGCTATTTCATTAAAACATTTCTGGTATCCTCAAGAACAGCTGAAAATCTGAGCATCAGAGGTGGGGAAAAAAAAAAGTCCCAGTTTATCATTCAACCACACCTAGACTCAACAGAAGGGGAAACCAATGAATAAATACGGTGGGGGTGGGGGGGTAGAGGAAGAAGAAAAACAAAGATATGAATCCTCTTCAAATCAAGGTTTTATTGTAGTTGGAAATTATTTTTTGTCTTTAAACATATCAATGGGTTAGGAGGAATATTTCAAAATGTGATTCCAGTAAAGATTATTTGATGCACATATTGAAACACAAAGAAAACCTCATACAATTGATTACAGTCTACATCTCTCATATGTTCTACTCCTTCATCTTCTAGTTTATTTGTTTGTTTTTTAACATCTTGAATTCAAATGTGCCCCTGGGCTTTGGTCAAATGCTGGATGGGTAAAAAGTTTTTTTTGTGGCATGAGTGAGTTGCACCATTTCTAAGTGATCTTCCATTAGTCATGCCTCAAGCTTGCAGGACAGTTGAAGATAGATGGGAATGTCAGGCTACAGTAAGTCATACATTAATCCATGCTCCCACTGCAATGACAGTTAACTTTGCTTGATGGGCAATGGGAAAGAACAGTGATGTAAGTGTGTATGCTGCTCAGCTTTTTCCATTTTTTACACTCCTTGCTAATACCTCTGGAAATGATGAGAGAAAGCTTACTAAAAATCCATTTCAGAGTGAAACATGCTCTATTCCACAGGCAGTTAATGTTATTTCATTCAATGACATTTCCTTAGGCTTCAACATTTGTTTTAATTTTACCAAATATTCAGGTAGATTCATTTTTCATCTACTAGTCTGGGATTTTCTCCCCATGAATCCAATTTGCTTCAGCCTATAAGTCACATAAGAACCTTAAAGGCAAATGGACTTATTTTGCTTTATTGCTTACGGAACACTCTATTGCTGTGCTCTCCCTTTAATCATACTTATAGGAATTCTAATGTGAAGTCAAATATCATGGTTTCAGTTGGATCATATACTACAGACCATTTTAGAGTAGTGACATTGATTTAATTTAATGTTTTCCCTTTTGCTGAAGCTCTTTATTTTTTCTAAGATTTGTCCTATATTTAAAAATATAGACATTTATTTTCTAATTAAATATCAGATAATGAATACTGCCTGTAACAGATAACAATTTGAAAAGTTAGCAACCACGTTAGTGTACTCATGTTTCTACATAAAAGGCCACCTATGAGGAGTTAATACATCAATCATATTAATAACTAAAGGCTTAAGCATGACTTGCTATATTGGAAAACTTGAAAAAATATCAGAAAAATATATATTGTCAAAGTAAAACTGTTTAATTAAACCAGGAATGAATTTTTAAGCTAGGTCTGTACACTATGCAGATTTGATTGATATTTCTTTTTTTTCCCTTTTCAGGCATTAGCTCCTTTTGCTATTTTTGACATGGAAATCCAGGGCGTTACTCTAAATACAGACTAGTTTGAGTTATGTGAACTAGTCACTGTGGCTAGAGGATGGAATCATGTGAATTCCAGTCCTGGGAATTGGGAGTTATGTTTAACTAGTATCGAGTTTCTGTTTGGGGTGATGCAAAAGTGTTAGCAATGGACAATGGTGATGGTGACACAACTTTGTGAAGGTAAACAGCATTGTTTGAGGTTTTTATAAGTCCTACTAATGTTGGGAGGCCTGATCAATTTCTCCTAAGTAAACAGATCAGATACAATCATAAAATGGAGAAGTTGATATAAAAACAAAGAGACACTGTGTACATAGGAACTTTATTGTCTAATGCTTCCTGAAATTCTTTTGGGATTCTGAATAAAATTGCATTGAATTTAAAATAGATTCAGGAAGGATTAGCATCTTCCAAGTGCTAATTTAGAAATGCAGAATTTCTCACATTCGTGTAGTTCTTACTTTATGTCCTTAAATTAAATTTTATAATTTCCATTATGCAAACTTATCTTTTTCTTGTAAGCATTACTGTATATTTATGACCATTTCCATTTATAACCACTTTTGGAAATTATAAATGTATTATTTGAGGGATAATTATTCCATCCCAAAACTCCTCATTAGTTTTAATATTTATTTAATTCTCTGTTTACATCTCACCTTTGGATATATTAAAATACAAAGAATATATAAAGAAAAACTAATAATATATTAACAGCACCCAGAAGCCACCATCACTTATATTTATCTATTTACTATGAATGTCTATTATAGCTGTTTCTTTTTTCCTCTTCATCACGTGTCCTCTGTAGTCTAGCAATATTGGTTGGGGTCCCAGTTTTGCTTTGTTTTGTTTTTCTATTCTGTTTACCTCCCTGCTTTGCTTAACTTGAAAAACAGAATTCAGATTTTCAATCCTGTAAGACATGACTATACAAGCTTTTGCATTCGTGGTTTATTCTTCACAGGCAGCAATGTCGTACGACTCTATTCTCTCACTTCTCCCATATTACTGTGAATTGAAATTTATTTCCAATTCATGGTAACAAGCTAAATTGCTGTTTTTATGTTTTATTGTAATTATTATTACTTATAGCAGTGTTTCTCAACTGGAGCATTACAGCCATTTGGGATAGGTCAATACCGCATTGTTCAGTATGTCTCATGCATTGCAGGTACTAAATGCTAGTAGCAATCCTCTATCATCTTGACGCAAAGATGTTTTTTTCAAAATGCCGTCTGGGGGAATGTTACTGCCCCCATTGAGAATTCCTGATATGAATTAGTATTTACTGATATTTATCAAAATGATTTACTGTTATCTTTGATTCCTGTTCTTTTGCCATCCCATCCTTCCTTCTAGGATCAATTTTCTTCTTCCTTGAATACAATAACAGTAGTTTTTCAAGTGAGAGTGTGTAGTGTAAAACTCCTGCATCTTTATTAGCCATAATGCTTTTATTTCCCCTTCACTCATCAATGAGTGTCAGAGTAGATGTTGAAAGCTTGTTTTCCCTCCACCTTTGAATGCTTCAGTTTACTGTCTTCACAAATCCTATATTGCCACAAAAAATCTGAGGCCACCTGAGTCTTGTCTTTTTTCAAATAATCTGCCTGTTCCCTCTGATATTGTTTTAGGTTTTTTTATTATCTATCCTTGCACTTGGGAGTTTTACTGTTGTATGTATATGTGCATATTTATTTTTGTATATTCTGCAGAACACATAGTGGGAATTTTCAATTGCAAAAACTTTTATCTTTTTTTCAGAGTACCTAGTGGGCCCTATTTTTTCTGGGGTCTCCTTCAGAACACCTGTTAGAAAATGATGGAACTTCTGGTTCTGTCCTTTATGTTTGAGCTTTGCTTTTATGCCTTTTCCTTTATTCATTTTTGTGTTGTGTTCTGGAAAATTATTCTTTGCTCAATATACTATTCAATAATGTACTACTTTATTGTGCCTAGGATGGTAGTCAACTGTTTAAAAATGCCTTTTATTTTAAAAATTGCAGTTTTTCTTCCTAATGTCTCTAATTTTAATTTTATTTCATCTTTTTTTGAGATATCTGCTTGTCCTTGAATATAACATGAGTTCTAATATTTTTTCTGCTATATTAATCTCACTGTTAATTAAAAAAAATACTTCACTTAAACTCCTGTATATTTTGCTCTATTATTTTTTAATCCTTGGGAAATTATTTTCTGTTTAATTATTTTTCTCCATTGAGGTTGATCATCCTCACAACCTCACAATCCCACCCCAATTTTTTAGTCCACAACAATCTTATAGTTAATTCTGCCTCAAAATTGCTGGGACCAGCTACAGAAAGGCTCTCCCTTGGTTCCCCAATTTCAAAAACAATGTGCCCATACCCCATGCATCTCTCTGGGCACCTACCATATGCAGATGGGGCTTTTCAAGCCCCAGACAAGTTTAATGCCCAGATATGGCTATGACCCTGGGAGAGAGCGTGGAGTTTTCCTAACTACACTCAAAGTGTGTCTGCTCAACATTGGATACTAACTCATCACAGGCTGGTCCCAAGAGTGCAGCCTGGCTCCAACATGAGCCTCTCAGCTTCAGAAGTGCTCATTGTTATGGTTTAGCTTTTCTTAGCTTTTCCTTATTTTTAAAGAAATATTTCCAGTTGCAGTCTGATAGTAATTTTTAGTTGGTGTATAATTTTACTAACAGCTTCACTGAAATATAATTCACATACCATAAAAATTTACCTTTTTAAAATGTATGATTGATTGGATTTTTGGTATGATCACAGAGTTGTGCAACCATCACCACTATTGAAATTTAAACCATTTTCATCACCCCCTAAAAGAAACACTGTACCCATTAGTCACTGTCCATCATCCTGCCCTTCCCAGCCCCTAGTAACTATAATAATCTTTCTCTTTCTACAGATTTGACTATTCTGGATAATAATATGAATGGAATCATGCAATATACAGCCTTTGGATACTGGCTTCTTTCATTTACCAAAATGTTTCCAAAGTTTATCCATTTGTAGTATATATCAGCATGCTGGAGACATTCCTTCTTACTGCTGAATAATATTCCATTTCGTTGATATATCAATTTTGTTTATGTCCAGCCATCAGTTTACAGACTTTGAGGTTGTTTCTGCTTTTTTGGCTACTATGAATAGTGCTGCTGTGAACATGTGTGTAAAAGTTTTTATTTGTACATATGTGTTTAATACTCTTGAGTATATACCTAGGAGTGGAATTGTTGGGTCATTTCAATAGTAGACTTCTTTATATTAAAGTATTTTTTATTTCCCTTCTACTTCAAGAATATTTTAGACATGTATTCAATTTATTTCTTTCCTCATCAATTGACATTAAAATTATTAATGTTAATGAATTGTATAAATACATTTACTAATGCTTTATATTAATAATTTGTCTAATGTTGAGCTATTCTGGCATTCTTGAAGAATTTTATTAGTAATGGTATATTACTATTTGGCTTACAATTTCTTCAAGAATTTTTCATCAATAATGATAAGAAAAAGCACCTATAGCTTCATTTTGGTTCTAGCTTTATTAAATTGAGGTCTTGAAGTTTTTCCATCTCGATAAAATAAATGATCTGTTCCTTGGATATTATATTGAAGGTAATAGAAGATAATATAGATGATTAGCAAAAACTTAATGGAACACATTGATAGAAATAACTTTAAAAGAACCTTAGAATGGCTCCCTTTAAATTACAAACCTTTATCAATATTTTCAAGTCCTTTCAAGTTTAATGTTTTAGTTTTCCTGGCTTACTTATTTTTCTTTATTTCTCTTTGGATTCATTAATTCATCTTTTAACTTGATTCGTTCCTCTCTCTGGGCACTTTGATTTTTTGTTCCTTTTTTATTTTGTTAAGTACTTTAATTTTAATAATTCATTTATTTTCAATTTTTTAAATAAGGAATCATATAAACTTAGAAATTTCCCTAATTCATAGTTGAGGTGACAAACTTCATTAATGAGTAGAAAATTGTTTGTATTTTAATGCTGCTTTCCCTTCTGATCTAGAGGTTATTTTAAACAATATTTATTAATTATAAGGTATTTAATTTTGGTTTTGACATAATTTTATTGGAGCATAATTACAGAATGAGGCCTACAAAGTTTCTATTGTTATTGAACAAGGTTTTTCCCCTCTTGCACATATATAAGCTTTAGTTATAGAATTTAGGTACTTACATATGTACAAGTGTATGTGTGTGTTATATTGACTAGATTATTCAACTCATTCTATGCAATATTGGGGGTAGGGACTAGGAAGTTAAGGCTTAAAATATGGAAAAGTTTTGGTAATGATTGTAGTACAACATTGTGAACATTATTAATAGCATTGAATTACATAATTGAATGTGGTTAAAAGGAGAAATTTTAGGTTGTATGGATTTTATTAGGATAATTTTTTTTAAAAAATCCATGGAACTGTACAACATACACAGTGAGCCCTAAGTTAAACCAAGGACTATAATTAATTCTACAATTATAAAAATGTGCTTTCATCAATTGTAGGAAATGTACCACTCCAGTGCAAGGTGTTAATAATAGGATGGTATATAGGTGTGCCGGTTTGAATGTATTATGTCCCCCAGAGAAAGCCATATTCTTTGATGCAATCTTGTGGGGCAGACATAATAGTGGGGATTAAGTTGGAAAGTTTGGATTAGGTTGTTTTCATCGAGATGCACCCCACCCAACTGTAGATGATAACTGATGGGATATTTCCATGGAGGTGTGACCCCACCCATTCAGGGTGGGCCTTGATCAGTGGAGCCATATAAATGAGCTGACTCAAAGAGAAGGAACTCAGTGCAGCTGTGAGTGATGTTTTGAAGAGGAGCAAGCTTGCTAGAGAGGAACGTCCTGGGAGAAAGCCATTTTGAAACCAGAACTTTGGAGCAGACGCCAGCCACATGCCTTCCCAGCTAACAGAGGTTTTCTGGATGCCATTGGCCATCCTCCAGTGAAGGTACCCGATTACTGATGTGTTACCTTGGACACTTTATGGCCTTAAGACTGTAACTGTGTAGCCAAATAAACCCCCTTTTTATAAAAGCCAATCCATCTCTGGTGTTTTGCATTCTGGCAGCATTAGCAAACTAGAACAATAGATATTCTGTATTTTATGCAGGATTGTTTTGTAAACCCACAACATCTCTAATTTAAAAAAGCAAAAAAAGAAAAAAAAGAAAAAGGAACAAATCACACAATTGGGAGCTTAAAAAAAAAAAAGGAAAGAATGTTGCACAAAGATGCATACCCTGTGATACCATTTATGTACATTTTAAACATGCAAAGATTCTGGATATTGCAAAAGTGAGCATGCACATGGAATATTTTAGGATAGCTGTTTTCTCTGGGTAGAAGAAAAGGGAATGATAGATTTCTGTAGTACTTGTAAGGACTTATGACCTCAGCAGGGCTGAGGGTCCACGGATGTTTATTATTCCATCTTCTATAATTTTGTATGCACAAATTTTTTAAATGTGCTTGCCAAATAAGAACAACTTATTTAAAATTCTGCCTTAAAAACAAGGCTTAGAAGATTAAAACCAAATAGTTATGAATTAATATGTAAGAAATTTTATAACTAAATGTGATAAAAATATATCCTGAATACATAGCAATCAGAAATAAATTATTGTTATTATATAAACATTTATCTTTGTATCCTCTTATAAAGGTAACAGTGCTAATTATTTGAATGCCTTAAAAATGATGTCATCAGATTCCTGTTTTCATTATATCTTCTTGATTGTCAGTCTTTCAAAATGTCACTATTACCTGTGAAAGAAAATCTGAAAGATAATTGAATATTCTACCCTGTAGCTGAAACTGCTTCTAATGCATATGAAAATAAGTGTGAAGATTATTGTTGTTTTCCTTATTTATCTTTATAATAATGCTCTAGAATGGAGAAATTGACATATATTACCTACTATATATATTTAACAGATATCTGATCCCTGTACTTTCCTTTTGGTCACAGGTGCTCCATGTCTCAGTAGGTTAAGAAAGTTGTATTTAGTTTGATATATTTCTGTTTGTATTAAAATAAATAAATAAATAACACCAAAAATAAACACTATAAAATTATTCTTAAAAATTCCTGCAGATCCTCTCCCTAGAGTAAGAGCTATGATTAAGTCTCAAGAAGTTTGCATACAGAATCTATGCTTTTTCCCACTTAGTCTCTGTGGGCATATAGAAAAGAAAGTGCTTCCTTGGTACTCATACAAATTCAGTCCCTTTTCCTCCAATACTCTCTCTACAAATTACTATAGCTGATCATGATTTCTATATACTTCAAAAAATATCGTAGATCTTTTAAAATTAGAATCATTCTAGGCAAAACAAAAATGTCAAGAACAGTACAGTAGATGCTGACAGCCTGATTTAGTTTCCTAGGAGCTAAAAGAAATATCATCCAAGGGCTCAGTTTAACAACAGGAATTTATTGACTCACAGTTTCAGTGGCTAAAAGGCTTTTTTCCTCCAGGGGTGGGTATCTTCTGGCTGGCTGGCAATCTTTGGGGTTTCTTGGCTTTCCTGTCATATGGCAAAGCATATGGCAGCATCTTCTCCTTTCTCTTCTATATTCCATTGATTTCTCACTTTCACTTGCTCCCCAGGCCTTCTTTCTCTGTGGCCTTCTCTATAAGCCTCCAGTAAGAAGAAGAAGACCCATCCTGATTCAAGTGGGCCACACTTTAACCAAAGCAACATCATGAAAAGGTCCTGTTGACAATGGGTTCACACCCACAAAAATGGATTAAGATTAAGAACATATTGTTCTGAGGTACATAACTCCAAGCCACCAAAGAACCCCACATACTGAATCAAAGTGCTTGACCATCCATGTAAACAGACTACACCAGCATTAGGAACTACCTCCACAGCTGACAAATGGTGGTGGGGAGGGGGTCTTCTTCAACAGTTGGGAAAGTTGGGTACTTTGGAGAGAGTTGTCAGATACTGTGAAGTCTTCTCTTCATCAAAAGAGAAGTAAGAAGGAAGACCTTGTATGACATCTACTAGTACTTGATACGTGTTCTCTGTAGTTAAGGAAACAGAGTTAGCTATCAGTTCCTGTTTGCTAAAGCTGCCATTATGCAAAATACCAGAAATGGATTGGCTTTTATAAAGGGGATTTATTAAGTTACAAATTTACAATTCTAAGGCCATAAAAGTGTCCAAACCAAGGCATCAACAAGAGGATACCTTCACTGAAGAAAGGCTGATGGCATCTGGAACACCTTTGTCAACTGGGAAGGCTTGTGGCTGACATCTGCTGGTCCTTTGCTCCCAAGATGCATTGCTTACAGCTTCTGATTCCAGTGGCCTTCTCTTTAAGTGTCTGTGGATTTTCACTTAGCTTCTCCAGAGCAAACTTTGGGCTTCATCTCTTAGCTTAGCATCTCCAAACATCTTCCTGTCTGCATCTCCAAGCATCTGGGTCTGTCAACTTTTAGCTTCTCCTAGGGGCACACTCTGGATTACATAGCTTCTCTCCAAAACATCTCTCTCAGCTTCTCTGAGCTCATTCTCTCTGTGAGCTCTCTTAAATGACTCTAGTAAGCTAATCAAGACCCACCTCGAATGGGGTGGTGTCACATCTCCTTGGAAATAATCTAATCAAAAGTCCCACCCACAGTAAGTCTGCACCCACAAGATTGGATTAAAAGAACGTGGCTTTACTGGGGTCTATAACAGTCTCAAACCGGCACACTATCTGACACATGCTGAGCCCAAGTTGACAGCAAAGAGCAAGGTGAGCTAATTAATTGCTATAGAACTGACTACACTTCTACAAAGATAGAAGAGGTATTGCAGAAGCAAAGTTACAACACTTCCATTAAGTCTGATGCAGGTCATATGGAAAGGACCTAACCTAAAGCTCTCATAAAAGATTCTGCCCTGGAGTATTCTTTAGAGAGACCGTAAGACCTTAACAGAACACACTTGTGTGTGGATTACTGGATAACTAACTAGTTGTAAGTGGTCAACTAGAGTAAGTATTATTGAGGAAGGGAAATTGAAATTGGGGGTTTCAAGGGTAGAAATATCCAAGAGGTCCACACAAAAAAAACCCCACAAGAGAGTCAGTTTACCTCCCAAATCAGAATGCATTGCACTGGGTCATTAGATTATCTACTTTGTAAAATTGTGACTATTTCCATTTCCACCTGGACCCAGCCTTGAAGAAGTCAAAAGTAACGGTTACCACTTGTGGGAGGAGCTGAAGGATTAAGTACAGAAGAAACCCACCATAACCCCCAATCATCATCACCATCATCCCACCATCTCCTCCTACCGATTTTCAAGCCTGAAGCAGTATTGTGATAAGGGAGAAGAGAAGCTCTGAATTGAATTAGAATTTGGAATTTTTGTCATTGTATTTGACTAGAGATAAACATTTCTGAAATGAGAGTATTAGGATGACTGAAAGGTACCCATACTGTAAATATACTAAAAACCATTAAAATGTACATTTGAAAATGGTTAAATGGTGAATTTTATGTTATGTGAATTTTATTTCAAGAAAAAAATAAATTAAGAAGAAAGGAGACCCAAAGCTTTGGAATCAGTCCAAAATTTCATTCAAGGAAAATAAACTTATAGAGACAGATTTAGCCAATAGTGTGAGAAGGAATAAGATTGTTTTGAGACTCTAACCTGTCAATTCCAGCTTGTTGACTATTATATATTTATAATGTGAAATATCCTAAAAGCCATCATTAATTTTTTGTACAACCCATGTTTTTAATTTTTTTAAAATCTAGCAACTTATCTACAATCTAAATTTTACCCTTTCAACCAAATTCCAATATATAATTCAGTACTGTTAAATACATTCACAATGTTGTGCTACCATCACCATCATCCATTACGAAAACTTTACAATCAATCCAAGTAGAAACTCTGTACAATTTAGGCATTACTCTCCATTCTCTAGCCCACCCTAGCCCCAGGTAAACTATATTCTAGATTCTGACCCTATGATTTGCTTATTCTAATTATTTCATATCAGTGAGCTCATACAATAAAAACCATCATATTTTTACCTCAAAAAAGGACAAATAATATTCCTTGGTTCTACATTCTTTCCTGAAGTAAAGGAAGAAGAGAATTTTAAGAAACAAAGTAATCATTAGTATCAAATGGCACCAAAAATCAAATAATGAGAGGGATGAAAAATGTCAATGGGGTTTGACTATTTTTTTAATGATTTAGACATTAGTGAGAGGAATTTCTTAAAAATTTGACAGTAAGTCATATAAAGAAGAGAGTTGAGCAGTAAATAAGTAAGGGAGAGAAGACAAAGATTTGAAAATAATGTTGGTTAAGGCAGTAGCTAATTGTCTATGACTACTAAAAGAGGGAATACTTTTCATGGAAAAGACATATACCTCTTTATTTTTGTAAGGTAATAACTAGAGGTAATAACAAATAGAATAAAATTCCTAGGAAGGGAGGAGGGAATAGAAGCCAGAGCAAAATTTGGAATTCAACTTGGTAGGAAGAAGAATACCCTTTCATCTGAGACTAGTTAGGATGGGAAGAGGCAAAAATGATTTGTAATCCTCTGCCTCCATTCAATATTGTCTCTCCAAGTTCAGAATAATCATTTATGTGGAATAGTTCATTGTTTCCAAAAAGGAGCTATATATTGAGCACCTACTCTGCTTGGACAAAGACACATATTCACACCTGTGAACTCATTTGAACTTTATTTGTAAATATTTCATATATGTAAACTCTTCAGGAAATTAAGAAATTTCATAAATGCAAGGTATTCAAAATTTTGAAGAATTTGAAATTATTTCTTGAGATATGAATTTTATTGGTATTTTAAACTGGTTACTTAACAATTGTACTTCATTCACTAGTGTTTCCTTCACTAGTAAAGAACTAGTCCTTCACTAGTTGTTTTCACTGATTTTTTTAGAATAGGATCTTGGTAGACTTTGAATTGAATTTCACTGATTTTTTTTAGAATAGAAATTTGGTAGACTTTGAATTGTAATTGGTCTAACTGACAATGTAATCTTCAATTATAAATTTCACCTATAATTCTTGACATCAGGATCTATTGTCAATTAAGCAACAGCTCTCCATTGCTTTTCTCCTTTTATTTTTTCAATTTTACATAGGCAAGGCAACAGAAGGCATCACTTATTAATAAAATCATTAATCACAAGTGACAGAGCCTCTCCATTCTAATGGTTCAGTTTAATTATATGCAATATAAGGCACCCATTCATTAAATAATCAATTTGTTCTACAAATACTTATCCCTGCCTATTTTGTGCACGATGTTAAGTATTAGTATATAAAGATGATGAGTGCCTTCATGGGCTCACAATCTAGTGACCGACAATCAAATGCATTAAGTAAAGGAGATTTACAGGATAGCAAGGAAACAATAAGATATGTAATCTAGTCTTGGGAGGTCATGGTCTCCCTGGGCAGAAATGGAGGATATTCATAACTTGGGACCTAAAGAATTAGAAGTTAGGCTAGCTGAGGAGAAGGGAGTGGTTTACGGAAAATATTCTGACTGAAAAAAGCATGAGTATGCTCAGAGAAAAGAGGGAGCATGGTGCCCCAACAGATAAGATGTTCAAAATAACTAGAGTGTTGAGTGAAAATATTGTGATGGATACAAATTATGAGACCAGAAAGGATCATAAAGCTCTTGAAGAACCTTGTATAGCACATTGTAAAGCTTGTAGTTAATCTTAAGGCCAATAAGAAGCTATGGAAACATTGTGAGCAGAGGAAAAACATGTTTGGATTGTGCTTTGGAAAGTTCCCTGACAGTGTTGTAGATAGGAATGAGAAGGATGAGGAGGGAAGATTAAGTTTAGAGACTATTGCTTAAATCTGGCAAAGATCATGATGACCTATATAACTGAAATGATGCTAAAGATAGAAATAGACAAACAGATTAACAGGCATGTAAGAGGAAGACACTGTTGAAATAGTAATTGATTGAATGGGGAAGAGAGTGAAGAATTGAGAGAGAGTACTCAAATTCAGGTCTGGGTTCCTGGTGTGGACAAATGTATAAGATTAGTAGAAGTGGTGGAAAAAAACCAAGTTTGGGAGCAAATATAATAAGTGTTTTCAATGATGCTGATTATGACATGCCTGTCCCTAAATATCAAGGCACAAATAAATATCCAGTAAGTAACTGTTTATAAATATCTGAATTCCTGAAGAAAGAGTTGGGGTAAAAATTTAGTAGTCTTCCTTAGCCAGTATCATTTTGTCATTCTGCTATCCAATAAGATATTGTATTTATCTTCTATTGCTGTTGTTACAATTACCACAAATTTAGTGGTTTAGGACAATGCAACTTTATTATCTTACAGTTCTGTAAGTTGGAAGTCTGACAGGGGTCTCACTAGGAGAAAATCATGGTGTTGGCAGGGCTTCATTCCTTTCTGCAGCCGCTGGGAAGAATTGTTTCCTTGCCTTTTCAAACTTCCAGAGGCAACCAATATTCCTTGACTCATGACTCTTCATCCATGTTTAAATTCAGCAAAACCATTCTTCTGTAGTACTATTTCCCTTTCACTCTCCTCTTCTGCTTCCCATTTCACCTCATACATTCACTTATGCTGGGGATTAGGACTTTGACATTTATGGGAATGCATTCTGCCTATCATAATCATGTGCTATTTTTTTAATCAATTAGAGTCCAATCAGGAAAGAAAAAAACAGAGTGGATATTTCAAGAGAGATGAGTAAATATAGAGAAATAGTTAAACAGGGGTTGGAGGGCTCAGTGAACAGAAAGGGAACACTGAAGAATCTGGATATGCTAATATATATAAGAGCTACTAAAACCTTAGTGCTTGAGGAACAAAAGGGAAGAATTTGGGAGTACCAGAATTTAGAACCTTGGAAGAAGGACACTCAAAGTGCCACCAGATGTCTGAGGAAGGGGCACTACATGGGTGGTATTGGTACTTGTGAAGGTGTGCAAGAAGGCTTGTTCTGGAAATGCCAAAAGAAGCTAGAGGCTGGAACCAGCTGCTTGGAATAAAGATCTGCTGGGACAATACTGAGTAGAATAGCAAGAAATTGGAAGGACATTTCTTTTTTCCCTTTTCTCTTCTTCTTGTCTTCCAATCTCCTATTGATATCCCTGATTGGCAAACCAGGAAGTCAGTCTGAAATTAAGTTTTTAGAATCCCAGCCCCAGCACCAGAGTGAGTATAAAAGAATGGATTTCCATCCAGAAAGAAAATAGGTAATTCTTTGGCACACAATTCTACCATTAGACTCCCAAAAATGTAGTCTCAGGGGACAGGAGGAGACGATGTTTACAGCAGAGAAGATACAATGAAAACTCTGCTCTTTCCAATCTAGAGGATGATGGGAACAAAGAAGATACCAAAGTACCTTTCTGAATCAGAATTTGCATATCCTCACAAGAGAAACACCCCATTGGAGGGACAGTTAGAAAGAACTGTAAACTGGTGGGCAGGGGGACTCAGGGAGAATAAAAGCCCAATTCTCCAAAGATACAATACTAGGAGAAGGTTAAATGCCTCTGGAGTCCCACACATTGCCACTCCCATAACAAAAGTTAGAGTTTAGGGATCTAGATGTATCTGTATGCCTCTGTGAAGGCTGTGGAATTGCTAAAATGGGATTAGAGCACTAGTAAAAGTATAAGATTAGGCAAAGAAGCCCTGTGTCTGACCATATGATCAGGCACAAATGTCTCAAGCCATGAAATCCAGGTGTGGTACCAACATATTGTCCCAAATGCAAAATATTTTGAGCCATACCTCAGGAATCAAGAGCCCAAAGGTCAAAACACATGTGCCAGCAAAGATTTAAAGTACACTGTACGTGTTTAATATCTTTATCCCCCATCACCAAGAACTCAATAAATCAAGATGCCATTCAGAGTAAAAATCTGAGGCAAAACAAAAAAGTATTTGTTAAAGGAAACTGAGCATTGAAGAAATTAATTTTAAAGCAAAAGGTACTTAGATATCTTTAAATTGTCAGGTTTAAATTTTATCAACCCCTTGCCCCCACCCCCACCTAAATATACACTTAAAATAATTGAATGGGGTACTTGAGGAGGATTAACCACTATAGATCACAAAGAAATTGTATAAGCATTGTACATCTTAAAACAAAGTGTGATTTTTGATGTTTTTTTTTTCTGTTTTTGTGAGAGCAGTTGTCATGGTAGTTAAGAAAAAAGACTCTGGGGGTAGTGTGCCTTCAATTTATCCCCCACCCCTCCTTGGTGTCTACTAATTACGTGGTCTTGGGCAAATTAGTGAACACTTATGCTCTTGTTTCTTCATCTAAAAATATGTGGATAATAAAAGTATCTCAATGTGAAGTATTTGTGCATATATATAAAACATGTATATAATTCATATACATGCATATACAAACACACATGTATGTGAAGCCATATATACACATATATGTGAAACATAATCACACTTAATCAAGTGTTATTTATGAGTATGTTTATAGTTATCTGAGACTATCTGTTTCACCTTTCTTGAAATATATTTGCTTTAGCAATATAATTCTAGGTTGACACATTTTCTTTCAGAATAATAAAGCTTTCACTCCACTCTCCTTGTTCTATGTTGTTGATATGTCAACTTTCAGTGGAACTGTTGTTAATTTAAGGCAATCTATTTTTCCCTATATAGTTATATATTTTTTCTTTGACTATGGTTTTCCACCATAATACTAAAAATGTATCTAGATGGGATTCTTTCTTTATACTGCTTGAGATTCACTGCATTTATTAACTGCATATTTATTAACTGCGTATTTCTATTTTTAATCATCCATTAACATTTCAATGATTACCTCTCCTATAGTCCTCCTCCTCTACTTCTAGGACTCAAGAGTGGACATCCTCACTCTATTGCACATAAATTTTATCTTTCATACTCTCTATAGTAGTCAGAGTTCTCTAGGGAAACAGAACCAACAGGAGATATCTGTAAATATGAGATTTTATAAGTGTCTCACACAACTGTGAGGATGTACAAGTCCAAATTCGGTAGGGCAGGCCATGGGCTGACAACTCCAATGAAGGTCTTCAGTGAACTTCCCAGGAGAGGCTGCCTGACTGAAGAAGAAAGCAAAGTTCTCTCCTCTCCCTTAAAAGTCTTCAACTGATTGGAATAAATCCAACTGATTGGATTATCGCATTGTGGAAGGCACTCCTATAGTTGATCACAGATGTAATCAGCCACAGATGCAATCAATTGATGATTTAATAAACCAGCCTTCTAGTTTATTAACCAGCCACAAAATGTCCTTGTAGTAATGATTAGGCCAAATGCTTTCTTGACCAGACAACTTGACCTGGCCAAGTTGACACATGAACCTAACCACCATACTTGCAATCTCTTTTTCTGAATAATGTCTTTTAATCAGGCTTCTAGCTCAGTAATTTTCTCCTTAGCTGTATCTATTCTGCTCTCAAAACCAAGGCTGCATTTGTTTTTTGTTTTGTTTTGTTTTTTTAATTTAAATTGTTATATCATTAATTGCCAGATGTTTTGATTGGTCTTTTGTCAAATCTGCAATATTATTATTTGGATTTTTCTTCTTTAATAATTTCTTTTGATTTGTTAATGTTAGGTATTTAATTCCTGTAATTAGTTTGTTTATCTGTGAATAGACAATAATCCTTTGATATTTATTTGCATTAACTTTTTTTTTTTTAAGATAACTACTTTACTTTCAACATGTTTCTACTCTACCCCAAGAAAGTAACCTAATATAGCAGCATTTCTGTGAACCTGTTCCTACTATACCCATCAGAAATTAACAGACCATAGTCATTCCTGGGCATCCCCAGAACGTTAAATTTACCCATGATAGCTTATCTGTTCTTCTTGGATTATTGTTCCCCCTTCCTTAATTGCTCTCTATCGCTAGTTCCCCTACATTCTACATTATAAATCATTTGTTTTACATTTTTCAAAGTTCACATTAGTGGTAGCATATAATATTTGTCTTTTTGTGCCTGGTTTATTTCGCTCAGCATTCTGTCTTCAAGGTTCATCCATGTTGTCATATGTTTCACGAGATCGTTCCTTCTTACTGCCGTGTAGTATTCCATCGTGTGTATATACCACATTTTATTTATCCACTCATCTGTTGGGTTGTTTCTATCTCTTGGCAATTGTGAATAATGCTGCTATGAACATTGGCGTGCAGATATCTGTTCGTGTCACTGCTTTCCGATCTTCCGGGTATATACAAAGAAGTGCAATTGCTGGATCGAACGGTAACTCTATATCTAGTTTTCTAAGGAACTGCCAGAGTGACTTCCAGAGTGGCTGAACCATTATACAGTCCCACCAACAATGAATAAGAGTTCCAATTTCTCCAGATCCCCTCCAGCATTTGTAGTTTCCTGTTTGTTTAATGGCAGCCATTCTAATCGGTGTGAGATTGTATCTCATTGTGGTCATAATTTGCATCTCTCTAATAGCTAGTGAAGCTGAACATTTTTTCATGTGTTTCTTGGCCATTTGTATTTCCTTTTCAGAAAACTGTCTTTTCATATCTTTTGCCCATTTTATAATTGGGCTGTCTGTACTATAGTCATTGAGTTGTAGGATTTATTTATATATGCAAGATATCAGTCTTTTGTGAGATACATGGCTTCCAAAAATTTTTTCCCATTGTGTTAGCTGCCTCTTTACCTTTTTGAGAAATTCCTTTGAGGTACAGAAACTTCTAAGCTTGAGGAGTTCCCATTGATCTATTTTTTCTTTTGTTGCTTGTGCTTTGGGTGTAAAGTCTAGGAAGTGGCCACCTAATACAAGGTCTTGAAGATGTTTTCCTACATTATCTTCTAGGAGTTTTATGGTACTTTCTTTTATATTGAGATCTTTGGTCCATTTTGAGTTAATTTTTGTGTAGGGTGTGAGGTAGGGGTCCTCTTTCATTCTTTTGGATATGGATATCCAACTCTCCCAGCCCCATTTGTTGAAAAGACCACTATGACCCAGTTCAGTGACTTTGGGGGCCTTATCCAAGATCAGTCGGTCATAGATCTGGGGGTCTATCTCCGAATTCTCAATTCGATTCCATTGATCTATATGTCTATCTTTGTGCCAGAACCATGCTGTTTTGACAACTGTGGCTTTATAATAAGCTTCAAAGTCAGGGAGTGTAAGTCCTCCCACTTCGTTTTTCTTTTTTAGAGTGTCTTTAGCAATTCGAGGCATCTTCCTTTTCCAAACAAATTTAATACCTAGTTTTTCCAAGTCTGCAAAGTAGGTTGTTGGAATTTTGATTGGGATTGCATTGAATCTGTAGATGAGTTTCGGTAGAATTGACATCTTAATGATATTAAGCCTTCTTATCCATGAACATGGAATATTTTTCCATCTTTTAAGGTCCCCTTCTATTTCTTTTAGTAGAGTTATGTAGTTTTCTTTGTATAGGTCTTTTACATCTTTGGTTAAGTTTATTCCCAGGTACTTGATTTTTTTAGTTGCTATTGAAAATGGTATCTTTTTCTTGAGTGTCTCTTCAGTTTGTTCATTTCTAGCATATAGAAACATTACTGACTTATATGCATTAATCTTGTATCCCGCTACTTTGCGAAATTTGGTTATTCGCTCTAGTAGCTGTATCATCGATTTCTCGGGGTTTTCCAGATATAAGATCATATCATCTGCAAACAATGACAGTTTTACTTCTTCCCTTCCAATTTGGATGCCTTTTATTTCTTCGTCTTGCCGGATTGCCCTGGCTAGCACTTCCAGCACAATGTTGAATAACAGTGGTGATAGCGGGCATCCTTGTCTTGTTCCTGATCTTAGAGGGAAGGCTTTCAGTCTCTCACCATTGAGTACTATGCTGGCTGTGGGTTTTTCATATATGCTCTTTATCATATTGAGGAAGTTTCCTTCAATTCCTACCTTTTGAAGTGTTTTTATCAAAAACAGATGTTGGATTTTGTCAAATGCTTTTTCAGCGTCTATTTAGATGCTCATTTGATTTTTCCCTTTCGAATTGTTAATGTGTTGTAATACATTGATTGATTTTCTTATGTTTAACCATCTTTGCATGCCTGGAATGAACCCACTTGGTCATGGTGTATGATTTTTTTAATGTGTCTTTGGATTCAATTTGCAAGTAATTTGTTGAGGATTTTTGCATCTATATTCATTAGGGAGATTGGCCGGTAGTTTTCCTTTTTTGTAGCATCTTTGCCTGGTTTTGGTATTAGATTGATGTTAGCTTCATAAAATGAGTTAGGTAGTGTTCCATTTTCTTCAATGGTTTGAAAGAGTTTAAGTAAGATTGGTGTCAGTTCTTTCTGGAAATTTTGATAGAATTCCCCTGTGAAGCCATCTGGCCCTGGGCATTTATTTGTGGGAAGCTTTTTGATGACTGATCGGATCTCTTTGCTTGTGATTGGTTGGTTGAGGTCTTCTGTTTCTTCCGTGGTCAGTCTACTTGTTCATATGTTTCCAGGAAATTGTCCATTTCCTCTACATTATCCAGTTTGTTGCCATACAGTTGTTCACTGTATCCTCTTATAATTCTTTTAATTTCTTCGAGATCTGCAGTGATGTCACCTTTTTCATTCATTATTTTGTTTATATGGGTCTTCTCTCTTTTTGATTTGTCAGTCTAGCTAGGGGCTTGTCAATCTTGTTGATCTTCTCAAAGAACCAACTTTTGGTGATATTTATCCTCTCTATTGTGTTTTTTTTTTTGTTTTCTACGTCATTTATTTCTGCTTTAATCCTTGTTATTTATTTTCTTCGACTTGGTTTAGGATTGGTTTGCTGTTCATTTTCTAGCTTCTTCAGTTAATCCATTACTTCTTTGATTTTGGCTCTTTCTTCCTTTTTAATATATGAGTTTAGTGCTATAAATTTCCCCCTCAGTACTGCTTTTGCTGCATCCCATAGGTTTTGGTATGTTGTGTTCTCATTTTCATTCGTCTCTATATATTTAGCAATTTCTCTTGTGATTTCTTCTTTAACCCACTGATTGTTTAGGAGTGTGTTGTTTAACCTCCAGGTATTTGTGAATTTTCTAAGTCTCTGATGGTTGACTTCTAATTGCATTCCATTGTGGTCAGAGAATGTGCTTTGAATAATTTCAATCTTTTTAAATTTATTGAGCCTTGTTTTATGTCCCAGTATATGATCTATTCTGGAAAAAGTTCCATGAGCACTAGAGAAGAATGTGTATCCTGGTGATTTGGGGTGTAATGTTCTATATATGTCTGTTAAATCTAATTCATTTATCAGATTGTTTACATTTTCAATTTCCTTATTGGTCGTCTGTCTGGTTGATCTAGCTATCAGAGAGTGTGATGTGTTGAAATCTCCCACAATTATTGTGGAAACATCAATTGCTTCCTTTAGTTTTGCCAGTGTTTCTCTCATGTATTTTGTGGCACCTTGATTGGGTGCATAAACATTTCTGATTGTTAATTCTTCTTGTTGAATTGCCCCTTTTATTAGTATGTAGTGGCCTTCTTTGTCTCTCAAAACATCCCTGCATTTAAAATCTATTTTATTTGAGATTAATATTGCTACACCTGCTTTCTTTTGGCTGTAGCTTGCATGAAATATTTTTTTCCATCCTTTCACTTTCAATTTCTTTGTGCCCCTGTGTCTTAGATGAGTCTCTTGTATGCAACATATTGATGGTCCATTTTTTATAATCCATTCTGCAAATCTATATCTTTTAAATGGGGAGTTTAATCCATTTACATTCAACATTGTAACCATGAAGGCATTTCTTGAATCAGCCATCTTATCCTTTGGTTTATGTTTGTCATATATATTTTTCCCCTCTCTCTATTAATATCCTTTAATGTACCCATACTGAATCTCTTTAGTACTGAACCTTTCTCCAAGTCTCTCTGTCCTTTCTTTGTTTCTCTGTCTGTAGGGCTCCCTTTAGTATATCCAGTAGGGCAGGTCTCTTGTTAGCAAATTCTCTCAGCATTTGTTTGTCTGTGAAAAATTTAAGCTCTCCCTCAAATTTGAAGGATAGCTTTGCTGGATAAAGTATTCTTGGTTGGAAATTTTTCTCATTCAGAATTTTAAATATATCGTGCCACTGCCTTCTCACCTCCATGGTGGCTGCTGAGTAGTCACTACTTAGTTTTATGCTGTTTCCTTTGTATGTGGTGAATTGCTTTTCTCTTGCTGCTTTCAGAACTTGCTCCTTCCCTTCCATGTTTGACAGTGTGATCAGAATATGTCTCGGAGTGGGTTTATTTGGATTTATTCTATTTGGAGTTCACTGGGCATTTATGATTTGTGTATTTATGGTGTTTAGAAGATTTGAGAAGTTTTCTCCAACAATTTCTTTGAATATTCTTCCTAGACCTTTACCCTTTTCTTCCCCTTCTGGAACACTAATGAGTCTTATATTTGGACGTTTTATATTATCTATCATTTCCCTGAGGTCCATTTCGATTTTTTCAATTTTTTCCCCATTCTTTCTTTTGTGCTTTCATTTTCCATTCTACCATCTTCCAGGTCACGGATTCATTGTTCAACTTCCTCTACTCTTGTACTATGAGTATCCAGAATCTTTTTAATTTGGTCAAGAGTTTCTTTAATTTCCATAAGATCATCTATTTTTTTATTTAGTCTTTCAATGTCTTCTTTATGGTCTTCTAGGGTCTTTTTGATATCCTTTGTAGCTCATACTATGGTCTCATTGTTCATCTTTAGTTCTTTGATTAGTTGCTCTAGGTACTGTGTCTCTTCAGATCTTTTGATTTGGGTGCTTGGGCTTGGGTTATCCATATCGTCTGGTTTTTTCATATGCTTTATAATTTTCTGTTGTTGTTGGCCTCTTGGCATTTGCTGAACTTGATAGGGTTCTTTTAGGATTTGTAGACCAATTGAAGTCCTTATCTCTAATTTATCAGATCTACAGCTTCGTGGAGGTCACTTTCCCTAACTAACCAGCAGGTGGCATCCACGAGCCACCTGTTCTCCACAAGCCAGTTCTTGCCTGCTTTCCCTTTGTGGTGAGTGGGGGAGTGAGTCTTGTGGGGTCCAATTGGTGTACCAAGCTTGCACGTGTAGTTGGTGTTGCCCGCCCTGTATATGGGGCATGTGTCTGGGCATTCAGGGAGGGGGGTGGCTCTATCAACCAAATCTCCCTGGTGTTCCTGGAGTTTTAAAGCTGCTGCAATAGTCTTATCCTTCAGTACAGTCCTGCCACAGTTTGTCTCTGCTACTGACCCACAAGTCCTTGGTATTGGCGTATGGCTCCTGAGACTTCCGAGTGGGTCCCTCTTCCAGGCCGTGCACCTGCTGGTCCTCTGTTGAGGGATGACTGTGCTATGTCACAGGTGAGTGCCATTCCCCCAGGGCAGTTCTGGGCTGCTGGGCTGTATAGCGAGGCTCCCAGTCTGCTGAAATGATGGCTGAATGGGGCTTTGTTAATTCACACTGCTCCACCTTCCGAACTCTGGGAAAACCAGCTGAGGGTGCAGGGAAGGCTAATGTCCATGTCCAGTTTTGTGGTGTGTGCATGTTATTTGAAGCACTTCTGTCACACTGGGTTGTCTGGGGCAGCTCTGGGCTATAGGGCTGGTGATGGGCAGGAGTGTTTTCTGTCCACCAGGATGATGGCTGTGAGCGGACACCCCCCTTTTCTTGGGAAGTTGTGGTGTTTAGTGAATTTTCTCAGCCACTGAACTATTGCCTTTTGTCTCAGAGCTCTCTTAGTTCTGCTCTTGTCTTGACCTGCCCAAATTGCAAGTCTTTGAGGCTTTCTTTATTGGGCTTCTTAGAGTAATTGTTTTAGAAACAGAAAAAAAAAAAGATAAAAAAAAAAAATTCCTCCTCGCAGATGTAATGGGTTATTGAAATGCTAAGAGACAAAGCAATTAGGGCCATTAAGGAAAGATCCAGGGGGCAGAGAGATCAGTTTTTCTTTGGGATTTGCATATGAGCCTCAGGGCCTGAGCTCTGCCCTTCTCCTTTCTATGTTCATCAGAACTCCAAAAATCCTCCGCTGTTATTTTGGAGTTTTTCTTTCTGTTTTTTGCTTTGCCTATCTCCTCTCTGCTGGGCTGGCTGCTCTCAGATTCTCTGGTGTCTGGTCTCAGTCTATAGATTTCACTGATCTCAGCAGTTCGACGTGTTCATGAGTGTTGTATAAAGTATGCCCAAAGTCAAATTGCTCTGTGGTGTCCAGTCCATGCAGTTCCTGGCTTTCTACCTACTTTCCTGGAGGAGTAACTTGGCAGTTATTTCACGCCTGTGAGCCTCATTTTCCTACCCAGCAGTAAGAGGATGAGCAGCCCCTAAAGCTCCATGAAGCCTCCCAGGACTCAGCAAAAGACACCGGCCGCTTTCCTTCGCCAGGTACTGGGCGCCCTCAAGTCGTGTGACCTGGCCCACGTGACTCCGCCCTGCATTAACTTTTAAAACCTATAAACCCATACTATATGTGAGGGTAAATTTCTCAAAACAGTATTTAAACTTGCTTTCGCTGAATGCCTAAATCCTTCTACTCCAGAATCATTTTAAATAAATTGATGGCTCAAGTTATTTTGGAATTTCCAGAAATTGTGACTTGGGGATCTAAATCAAAAGACTGGTTTATAGTTTTACTCTAAGCTTTTTGTTACATCTTTATTCTGCTACATTCAGCCTCATTTTTTCACTCTCAGTAAGGTAGCTCTTGGGTTAATTTTGTAAGGTTGTGTCCAAGGTTCTTGAAAAGATTCTCCATTGAGACAGGCTGCAAACTTCCACCTTTGTTTCTGTTTTAAACAGTCAAAACTGAGGGTCAAGTTCTTCAAGGTGTGATAAATTTATCAGGACCAAAGCAGCTACAGTGCTTCCTCTGTCCCTCTGGTTTCCTGTATTGCTTAAATTTTGCCAGATAATTTGTGTCAGTATTATCCCTTCTTCAGTGCTTTTAAGAGAATTCATCTTATACTTCATCTAGCATGTTTAGATGTGTTCTGAGGATGGTTGCACTGAATGTCCTAGCCTAACATATTCATGGAAACAAACTAGGTTTTCTGGAATTTTTCAAGAATTTTTTTCCCAGATTTTCAATCAGCTCCTATTTTTCTTTTACTTGTACCATGAATACTCTTCTTTTTTTTTTAATCAGGTATTTGTTTAGGTTTCATTTCTTTTCATTAAAACTATGAATTCTGTGGGCAGAGGCCATGACTTCTTTATCTTGTATCTCTTGTATTAGAAGAATCACCCCAGGCACTTAAAAAACAAACAACTCAAACTTTGTAAGAAGGATGTGCATCTGCATGTGTGTTAATACCTGCAAACGTGTATTACACCAATGTTACTATCATGGTTAAAAATATGCTTTGTTTTGTTTATTTTCACTTTTAAAATAGTATTAAAATCCTGTGGCACATTCTTTTCAATGTAATAAAAAATGCTATACATTCATTTTCTAAAAGAGAGCGTTTGTTTTAATGGGAATGCTTAAAAATAATTTGGAACCTAATTTGGTGATGAGATGAGTGATCAAATTCCTAGAGTTATAACTCAAAAAAATGAGTATGAATTAATAAGATAGATTTTTTAAAAGTATGATTCCTAAATTGACTTTGAAAGAAATTTCAAGTCCCATAATCTCATGATTATACACATTTAGAGAAATACATTTGGATAGAATTATTTAAAGTCTCTTCAGTATAAGGTTGCATTTTTCCAGATTGATGCATTCTAGTAAATATTTCTATATTTTCATTTCACTGTACATGGTGTGTAAATAAGTGAGTGTTCAGAGACACCTGCCTCAAAATCATCATGGAAACTTAAAATGGTTACATGTGCTAGGGGATCAGGACTGAATGCATATGCCCAATACTTTAGAATCTTAAGATGTTCTGCCTAACCCACTGCTTACATGGCAAATATGTCTGTCATTTTCAGTTTTTTGTTTTAATATTGTAGTCCATGTGATCATGGTCATGAGATACATAAATAATGCTAGCTGCTAGGAGCTTACATAATTCCATATCTATATTCAACTTTAATATATTAAATATTTAAATTCATGAAGATTATTTAGGCATTCAGTATTTAACTTAAAGAGGTTGATAAGGTTTGCATTGGAGAGCAAGTGGTGTATGGATGCAATGCATTTCTGTGTGCAGGAGTAAAAATGTAAATTATTTGGGGGAAGGCTGCTTACTAACTATAGTATTAATTTTGTTGAATTGAGTATTCTCTGAGGATATTGTACTTTAGACATTTAGGACTGCTATGATAACAGAAATAACATTTAGCTTACTATATGGTTAAATTTAGGCAGGACATTACAATGAGAGCTATCAGGCCCACTTCATCTATCTACAGAGGGAAAAAAACTGATTTTTTAAACAAATGAATATATTGTTGCCTAAATCTTTATTTTTTATATTTATTTTCTAGTTTTATTTACTTACATTGAGGCAGAAATGTATAGAGCAAACTTTAAAAGACAGTAAAGTATAACTGCTGCATGTGTAGAAGAAAACTAATTGTTTTATTACTGGATACACCAGATGACTCCCAAAAATTCCTATGATGTCATGTAAAAAAATTAAAATGTGCTGTTAAATAGTTTTAATGAACTTCGTTTTCTTTATTATGTTGCGAGTTGGGTAGACTTTCTCATTTTTCATTAGGACTGATTTGTTTTTTTCTATTCATTTCTTTCTATCATTCTCTCCCCCAATCTCTCTTTCCCCTGTGCCTCTTTCTTCTTACCTACACTGTATTAAAAAAAAAAAAAGGCATGCATTAGTGTTTATTTGTCTTTGCAAACAATATGAATGATATAAACTGGCGGAGGAGCCAGGAAGCACTTGGAGAATTGCTGCTGCCTTCCATTACATCTGGTCTGCTCTGATCGCTAATTGCCTGTCACAGCCACTGAGCCATGGTGCCAGCAGGGCTGCCACCTCCTGTTTGGTCAAGTTGTCATCTCCTATTAATATGAACCCTGTTGTTTTTTTCCATTGCTTCTATTTTCTCACTCCAGACAGAATAAAATCCATTATCTATATGTGATATGAGAGTATCAAAATTTTAATTTTGCATAAAAAAGTTAATGAAAAGACCTTCTCATGAAAAGTGACTCTCTCACCAGGGCTGCAGGATATTTTCTCTACCCTGCTGACTTTAAGGGCTCATGTCTTTTTCTTTTCCACTTCCACTCAGCTATTTTCACAGCACCAGAGATCATCTGATGAAATTTTGCAAACTTCAGGCAAGAAAAAAATAAAAGCATATAAAAATGCAGAAAAATTTCTGAGGCCAGTTTGATAATAGCCTGGAAATCTTTGTTGTTTACTAGTTTCTGCAAAATAGTATAAATAAAATTTAATTTATACTGTTTCTACATTATAAGTTCAAGAAGCAGATAGTACATGGTTACCATTAATGTGCTTTAGGCTGATAATTTCCAGCTACTTGATAGCTTCGTGACAACCTCAACACCTGTTTCACTTCAAGGATTCATCTATGATTCAAAATGTCTAGAATGAAGACCCATCCTTCTCTTTGTTGGTACTGTGATTAAGCCTTTGTTCTGAGAAGGAACAAAATTATATACATTTCTTCACTTTTTCTTTTTTTTTTTTTTTGAAATTGTAAAATAATCTTTTCTTTTGTAATTATCTATGAGCATTCTTGGGCTGTGCTTGGGTCTCAGCGATATAAAACATATGGAAGATATTCTACTCACTGATCTAAGATTACAAAAATAAGTGAAAAGAATTATTTCAAATCTGTGCTATCAAAAGCCTGGAATGTAGAGTTTGGATTCATCAGGTGTATGTTCTATATGATACCAATTAGAAGATTAGATGCATTGGTAGTTGAAATACCCAAAATATAAATGTAACACTAGTAAGAGGTGGAAAAGCAAAGCTTCACACCACAGGAATAAAATTATTTGACTCTAATTCAATATAGTATCTACTACTTTTGCTACTTATTATATATGAAATTCTGTGCTTGGAATTTGGGTCATACAAGTAAAAAATTCACAAATCATCTTTTCAAGAAACTCATAATACTATTCAGGAAATACAACATCAATCCAAATCATTCTTTACAGTATTGAGGACATATAATATTAAATAAATTTATATTTTATGACTATTAATGATTTATACAACAATAATAAGTAGCTCTTGCCGTTGTCGCCGCGGAGCGGAGCCAAGCTGATCAGATAGAGGAGCGTGGTTACCGGCGGGCTGGGTCTATGGTGCTCCTTTGGCTGCTCCACTGGCTGGTGTTTTTTTATCAGGGCAAGCTGTGTTCCATGGCTGGGAACTTCTGGCAGAGCTCCCACTATTTGCAATGGATTTTGGATAAACAAGATCTGTAGAAGGAGCGCCAAAAGGACTTAAAGTTTCTCTCAGAAGAATAATATTGGAAATTATAAATATTCTTTACAAATGTTATCCAAGCATTAGGTGAACATCTTAAATTAAGACAACAAGTTATTGCCACTGCTACAGTCTATTTCAAGAGATTTTATGCCAGGCATTCTTTGAAAAATATAGATCCTGTATTAATGGCTCCTACATGTGTATATTTGGTGTCCAAAATAGAGGAATTTGGAGTAGTCTCAAATACAAGATTGATTTCTGCTGCTACTTCTGTATTAAAAACTAGATTTTCATATGCCTTTCCAAAGGAATTTCCTTACAGGATGAACCATATATTAGAATGTGAATTCTTTCTTTTAGAACTAATGGATTGTTGCTTGATAGTGTATCATCCTTATAGACCTTTGCTCCAGTATGTACAGGACATGGGCCAAGAAGACATGTTGCTTTCCCTTGCATGAAGAAGTGAATGACACCTACAGAACGGATCTTTGCCTACTGTATCCTCCTTTCGTGATAGCTTTAGCTTGCCTGCATGTAGGCTGTGTTGTACAGCAGAAAGATGCCAGACAGTGGTTTGCTGAGCTTTCTGTGGATATGGAGAAGATTTTGGAAATAATCAAGGTTATTTTAAAACTGTATGAGCAGTGGAAGAATTTTGATGAGGGAAAGGAGATGGCAACTATTCTTAGTAAAACACCAAAACCAAAGCCACCTCTAAACAGTGAAGGAGAGCAGGGTCCAAATGGAAGTCAGAACTCCAGCTACAGCCAATCCTAAAACATTCCAAAGAATTCCATAATGGATCACTTGGAAATCAACCATTGGACAGATTTCAGTAATGTCTTCAGTGGAACACAAATGAAAATGAATAGCTTGTTTTGGTCAAGTGTATTGGGAAGTGATTTTATTTTTGCAAAATATTTTTTCTTTACTTAAATTGTTTCTAATACATTGATTAAAATTTCTTGATTGTAAAACTTTGGAAAGGTTCTAAGGGGGCCTATAGACAGACAGACATAGATATTTCAAAATTAATAGCTTTTTGATTAGTATACTTTTTTAAAATTTGGATAATAGAAATTATAGCTTTTTATTATAATTAAGCCAAGAAACACGAAGCATAATTTGTTTAAAATTCTCTTTGGTCACTGAAGGACCAAAAAAAGACATAAAAAGTCAAATATATGAGGGTTTTTTTTCTCTCCTTAATTTAAACTTTCAAACTATAGTTTAAGGAATCAAATCTTACAAAATCCTGTAAGATGTTGGTAATGATGTTGATAATTTCAGGGAAATTAATCAAGTACCTATTGATTTAAAAGTGTATTTTATTCAGTAGTTTTGGTATCTTGCCATGGAAGATACTAGCCCAGTTTAGCAGAAAACATGCCATATGTATAGCATACTTTTGACATTTTAAAAGTTATATTAATTCTGTAACCATTTTGAAATGCTGGGCAAACTTTAAAAAGAAAAAGATCCTCCTTGAAGGTATTTGCAATTGATTTGAAACTTAATTGGATAAAACACCATAATATGGTTGAAATTTGGTAAAATTTTAATGTTAATTTTACTCTACTGTGAAAAGTTTTTTATAAGCTATACACACCCTCGTTTATTTTTGTGGGATTTACAAATTTACTACAGCTATCCTGAGCCAGGAACATAATCAGGTTTGAGGCCAGTTTGATACTGGCTGTTCTTAATTCTGATATGAGTGTAGGACTTCAGACTAAATATTATGTCAATGGGACTGTGCTGTCTGGGCAACTCAATAAATTAATCATTTTCTTCAGACTTGAAGGAGAGTGATAAAATTTGGAGTCATAGGATGTTGATATATGCTTTAAGGATTAAAATTTTTTATAAATCAATTGTGAGTAATGGATTTTTAAATTAAATGTTGACTTCTTAGTATAAAATTATAAGAATAAAAGTAAGTTCTCCAGAAAAAAAAAATAATAAATAATGTTAAATTTAATAGAATGTTAGACTCATTTTGGTTGAGTGTTTAAGAATATAAATATCTCATTCGAGAATGAGGTGCAACCATCTGGAAAAGAGGTTTATAAAAACATGGTCTGCAAAATCCCCATACTCACATCAAAGATATAAAACATTACTGATTGAAATACAGAAGATAATTTTTTGAGAGTTTATAATATTTTGAGTTCAATCACTGTCCATTGAGAGGGAAAGAGTAGGGAAGTGTTTCCCTTCTGTCTCAAGTCAAGAGAGACAGGTTATAAGAAGATCATTAGGAAGCCTTAATTCCATACTTCATCAAAAACAAGATTTCATCTATTGTGTTTAGGTAGTTAGCTATTGCTGTGTAACATTTATCCCACAATTCTGTCATTTAACAGAGCAAACATATACAATCTCACAATTTCTGTGGGTCTGGAATACAGATTTGCCTAGCTGGATACCTCTGACTCAAGGTCTCTCATGAGGTTGCAACAAAGCTGCTGGCTGGGACAGTAGTCTTATCTGATGGCCTGACTAGGAGGTGAGGGGGAACACTTTCCAAAATCACTTAGTGCTTGTCGGCAGTCCTTGAACCCTTGGTATGCAGGCCTTTCCACAGGGCTGCCTCGCTTAATGGCAGTTGGCTTCTCCCAGGGAGAGCAATCCCAGAGAAAGTGAAAATACCCAAGGTGGGAGCCACAGTCTTTTTATAACCGAATCTTGAGTTCTATTCCATATTCAAGGGACCCACACACAAATGTGTGATCCCAGAGGGCAAGGATTATCAGGGGTCATTAGAGGTTGCCTTTCAAATTGGAAGAAGCACCATTATTTTATATAACACTAAGAAAAAGAAGCCACTGTCAAATATTATAAAACATATTCTCATTTCTGAGAAGTTTGTATATGAAAAATATTTGCATGTCAGCCGGGGTCCTCTCTTCCAAGGCAATCATCCTACTTTAGTGGGTAAGAATAATAATTATATATCCCAGATACCTTCCATGATGTGACTTGGCCCAAGGGAAACCCACCCAGCAAACACTAATAGCGGGGGTTGAGTCCACTTTTGCTCCATCTCTCAACCCTGACATTTCTTTCCAACTTTCTTCTGCCCTACTTTGATAGGCATATTGTCAGATCAGTCAGCCTGATGCCTAAGGAAACATGCAAACAGAGAAAAAGTATTTCCCCCCTTATTTCAGTTACCCCAAACCCTACAACTGATATTCCTGAAGATACCCCCTTACCCCGCTTTGTTGAAGGATTTAGAGGGAGGGACAAGAAGAACCTCATATCATAAAAAATGCCCTCTTTTATGAGGATATTGTAACATCAATATTCCACTTTTTTTTCCACCTTGACATCAGAATCAATATAAAAATGAGATATTTGAGAGATCTAGAGAAAGAATTATTATTGCTAATAAGGTGATAGAAATCCTGACTTTAGAACATGTCATCAAACTTCCTGACTGTCCGCTTCTGATGTAGACAGTTTTATTCTACCCCTAGCCACCCCCTGCCACCCACGCACCTCATGAGCTAGCAACATGGTAAACACAAGATACAGTCACTCTCTCTGTACCAAGTTGTTCTAAAATTAGAATAAGGAGGAGAATAGATGAGTTTGTTTTCCCAAAGTTGCCAGTTGGATAAATAAATGTCATTGTTCCTCATGTAAGGTAAAGTGAGGGGTGGGAAAGGAAAATTTTAGTGGATTTTGTGAGCTTTTGATTCATTTAACCTACTGAAACCAACCAGCTTTGTGTGCTATGTTTATCCCCAGGGCAGGAGACAGATTTTTTAACTTGGAAATCTTCCTTCCACCAACAAGAGGCTGCTTATCCAATTCCAACATCCTTCCATTTTGGTATGTTACTGAAACCAGTGGTGCCCCCCCACTGTTTTCCCATGAAGCCCTGAAATTGGTCACAGCAGTACCTTAATTAACTCTAGGGCCATTATTTACCCAATAGCTGAAAACTTACTCTTTATTCCAACTTCTGTTTGAAATTATTCCCAGTATGTTTGTTCAATATATTTCAAATGGTTAGGCAAAATCAATAGCATGATAACATAAAAATAAACTGATGGAGGCGGGGCAAGATGGCGGCATAGAGAGGAGTGGAAGCTAAGTAGTTCCCTGGAACAACTACAAAAAACCAGAAACAACTAGTAAATAATCCAGAATAACTGCGGTGGGACAAACGAGACCATCAACTCATTGTACACCAACCTGAATTGGGAGGAATGCCCGAGAACACAGCATAAAATCTGTAAGTAAAACCTGCAGATCCAAGTCATGAGACTCCCTCCCCCATAGCCCGAGCTGCAAAGCCTCGTGGTGCCAGAGAGAAGCTCTCTCCCAGCAAGCGAATATAGCTCAGCTGAGCTCCAACTGGGGTTTTAAGTAGCGAGTGTGAACTGCTCACTACAGGTATGCATCCCCAAAAAACAGACAGAGGCTTTGGGTGATGACTGACCTTGGAGAGCCAGAGGGTCACCTTGGACTGGGTCTGAAAGGGACTATCTGTTTCTTTTTTGGCTCAGTGGAGAAAGCCCCAGTCTTTCTCAGTTTCCAGGGCTGTGACTCGGGGAAGGGTGGAGACAGCACAAGCAGAGAGCAAGACCATTGAAATGCTAATGACCTCCACCTGAGGGGTCTGTCTTCTCTAGGAGGAAAGGGGTGGGGCCCTTTCCATTCAGAACCAGACCCCAGAGCCTGGGGGAACACAGCCATACCTCCTCACACCAGTCAAGAATTATAGGCTAACAGGCATCACCTGCTGGGCAGAAAAGCACAGTGACCTGAGGCATCAAAGGGTGGAGCAATTTTCTAAGACACACCCACAGGGAAACCAGATACTGAATATTTCTTCCCTCTGGGACCTAAGCCTGTTCTGGTCTGGGAAAACCTGATTTGGATAACCAAGGAAACCATGCCTAGACAACAGAAAATTACAATCTACACTAAGAAAAACAAAGTTATGGCCCAGTCAAAGGAACAAACGTACACTTCAACTGAGATACAGGAATTTAAACAACTAATGCTAAATCAAATCAAAAAGTTTAGAGAAGATATTGCAAAAGAGATAGAGGCTGTAAAGGAAACACTGGGCATATACACGGCAGAAATCAAAAGTTCAAAAAAAACAACTAGTAGAATCTATGGAAATGAAGGGCGCAACACAGGAGATGAAAGACACAATGGAAAAGTACAACAGCAGATCTCAAGAGGCAGAAGAAAACACTCAGGAACTGGAGAACAAAACACCTGAAAGCCTACACGCAAAGGAGCAGATGGAGAAAAGAATGAAAAAATATGAGCAACATCTCCGGGAACTCAAGGATGAAACAAAGTACAATAATGTACGTATCATTGGTGTCCCGGAAGGAGAAGAGAAGGGAAAGGGGGCAGAAGCAATAATAGAGGAAATAATTAATGAAAATTTCCCATCTCTTATGAAAGACATAAAATTACAGATCCAAGAAGCGCAGCATACTCCAAACAGAAGAGATATGAATAGGCCTATGCCAAGACACTTAATAATCAGATTATCAAATGTCAAAGACAAAGAGAGAATCCTGAAAGCAGCAAGAGAAAAGCGATCCATTACATACAAAGGAAGCTTAATAAGACTATATGCAGATCTCTCAGCAGAAACCATGGAGGCAAGAAGGAAGTGGTATGATATGTTTAAGATACTGAAAGAGGAAAACTGCCAACCAAGAATCCTATATCCAGCAAAGCTGTCCTTCAAATATCAGGGAGAGCTCAAAATATTTTCTGACAAACAGACAATGAGAGACTTTGTGAACAAGACACCCGTCCTACAGGAAATACTAAAGGGAGCCCTACAGGGTGATAGAAGACAGGAGTGTGTGGTTTGGAACACAATTTTGGGAGATGGTAGCACAACAATGTAAGTACACTGAACAAAGGTAACTATGAATACTGTTGAGAGAGGAAGGTGGGGAGCATGTGAGACATCAGAAGAAAGGAGGAAAGATAAAGACTGAGACTATGTGACTTGGTGAAATCTAGAGTGTTCAACAATTGTGATAAAATGTACAAATATGTTCTTTTACGAGGGAGAACAAGCAAATGTCAACCTTGCAAGGTGTGAAAAATGGGGAGGCATTGGGGGAGGGATGCAATCAGCATAAACTAGAGGCTAACTAATAGAATCATTGTATTATGCTTCCTTTAATGTAACAAAGGTGACATACAAAGGTAAATGCAGATAAGAGGAGGGGATAGGGGAGGCATGTTAGACACTTGACATTGGTGGTATTGTCTGATTCTTTATTCTACTTTGATTTAAGGTTATTTTTCCTTTTGCTGCTTCCTAGCTGTCATTTTTTTTTTTCCTCTTTCTTTTGCCTCTCTACCTTCTTTGACTTTCCCTCCTGCCTTGTGGAAGAAATGTAGAAGCCCTTATATAGATAGTGGTGAAGGTGGTGAACACATAAATGTATGACCATGCAGAGAACCATCGATTATTTACTTGGGATGGAATGTATGGTGAGTGAACAAAACCATATTAAAAAAAAAATGGGTTGATGACAAAACCTCGAGGGCAATACACTGAGTGAAATAAGCCAGACACATAAGGACAATTATTGCAGGGTCTCACTGATAGGAACTAAGTATAATATGTAAACTCATAGACATGAAATATAAGGTACCAAGATACAGGATGAGGCTTAAGAATGGGGAGTGGTTGCTTAGTATGAGCAGAATGTTCAATTAGGATGAACTTAAATGTTTGGAAATGAACAGGAGTGTTGGTAGCAATATGTGAGAATAACTAACAGCACCAAATGGTGTGTCAATGAGGTGGAAAGGGGAAGCTCAGAGTCATATATGTCACCAGAAGGAAAGTTGGAGGTCAAAAGATGGGAATGTATAAAACTGAATCTTATGGTGGGCAATGTCCATGATCAACTGTACAAATACTAGAAATCGCTTCCATGAACCAGAACAAATGTATGACAATACAATTAGAAGTTAATAATAGAGGGGCATATAGGGAAGAACTATATACCTATTGCAAACTATATACTACAGTTAGTAATATTTCAACATTTTTTCATAAACAGTAACAAATGTACTATATCAATACTACGAGTCAACAATTGAGGGGGGTTGTTTAGGGATCGGGGAGGATTAGCGTTTCCTTTTTTTCTTTTTTCATCTTTCACTTTATTTCTTGCCTGGAGTAATGAAAAGTTTCTAAAAATTGAACAAAAATTAAGTGTGATGGATGCACAGCTGTATGAGGGTACTCAGGGGCAAGTAATTGTACACTTTGGATCTTTGGATAATTGTATGGTATCTGAACAATCTCAATAAAATGAAAAAAATAAAAAAATAAACTGATGTCAACATGGAAATGTCCTGATTTTTTTAAAGTTCTGCATTTACATATTTTAAAGGAGAAATTATATTTTCCCAAATTAATACCTCTAACCCTTAAAGTTAATCTCCAAATAAAATGTAAAATCCAACTGTAAATTCCAAAGAAATTAAAAATCAAGTGTCATCATTTCTAAATTTCTTATCTTGCTTTGTCTCAGTCAGAAATGTATAGAGAAATAGCCTCCACTTCCTCCTAGACCATGGCATTTTAGTCCTGTGACATAGCATCCACTACCATTGCCTCACAGCCCTGTGATACCTGCTTCCCCCAGGCTGACACTTCTGTAATGGAAGAACAAGCCTTACTAGATTCAAGAACTGAAGCTACTCTCAATTTTTCTGAAAGTTGTTAACATGAGGAGCCTATTGAGGATCAATGAATTATGCTGAACTCTACAAAAAGAGCTGTTTCTCTATACATCATTTTCTGTAGTTCTGGGATCTATTTCTTTCTGCTTCTCATTTTTTCCTATTCCTTTAAGAAAAGATCAGTTGCCTTCATGATGTTTCTTGCTCTTTTCCTTCTGTACGTCTTATAAGGCCAGCACCATTTGTTGACTTTGTTACTCTACTAAACTTTGTTTTTCTGCTAACAGGAATCATGGTTCCATGGCGGCAGCAGGCCGGGAAAGATGGAAGTTAGTGCTCCACAAAAGCAGGGGAGCCAGGGAGTGGTTTATAGGGGTTAGGACAAGGAGGGTGTGAGCACACAATTTCAGCAGGGCCAGACATTTGCTACTTTATTCCTTGGTATCTCCCATAGTGCAAGGTATGAAATCAGGAAGTTCTCAGACTGACAAAAGCGTCCATTGTTCACACCAATCTTTCCCACCTTTCTATTCTAATGGGAAACTGCACCCCGAAGTTTTTCTCCCATCAGACCACCTCCTACTCAGGCCTGGACTCAAACTTTTACCTTCTTAGAAAGCTTTCTTTTTTTAATGACACAAGAGGACAAGAAATTAATTTCTTCAAATTCATCAATGAATTTTCTCCCAAAGTTTAACATTGATAATTTTGTAACTTACAAAATGTTGCAAAAAAAAGTAAACACCATTGATCTTTTTACTAGCTTCAACAAGTGTTAGCATTTTTCTACTTTTTTATTTCTTTCTATATGTATATTATTGTTTTTTTTTTCTGACACATTTGAGAATTATTAGCAGGCATGATGACACATCGTAACTAATTACTTCAATATATGTCTCCTAGGATTGAGGACCTTCTCCTAAATATCCATACTGCAATGGGCACACTCAGGGCATCCAACATTTATTTTTTACAATTTTCTAATACCCAGATCATATTTAACATTCTCCAGTTGTCCCAATATTGTCTTTAAAGTCATTTCTGTTGTTGTTGTTGTTTGCTTAATCAATTCAAGATCCAGTCAAAGATCATGGCTTGCATTTAATTAAAATTTCTCTTTAGTTTCTTTCAATCTAGAAGGTTTCCAAACTTTTTGTCTCTTATAAAACTGATACGTATTTTTGTCTATTAGTTCATTCATGGTTAGATAAAAATTAAACACTTTTGGCAGGAATACCATATAGGAGATAGCTTTCCTTTTTTTTTTGTATATATTTTTTGAGATTGTTCACATACCATACAATTATCCAAAGATCTGAAGTGTACAATCAATTGACCACAGCACTATCATACAGCTATGCATCCATCACCACAATTAATTTTTTTCAATTTTTAGAACATTTTCATTACCCCAGAAAAAAAATAAAGACAAAAAAAGAGGAAATTCAAATCCTCCCAAACCCCTAACCACCCCCTCTCCATTACTGATTCACAGTATTGGTGTAGTACATTTGTTATTGTTGATGAAAGATTGTTAACATACTGCCACTGTAGTATATCGTTTGCAATAGGTATATTTTTTCCTATATGCCCCTCTATTAACTTCTAGTTACAGTGTCATACATTTGTTCTAGTTCATGAAAGAGATTTCTAATATTTGTACAGTTAATCACAGACATTGTCCACCACAAGATTCACAGTTTTATACATTCCCATCTTTTAACCTCCAACTTTCCTTTTGGTGACATATGTGACTAAGCTTCCCCTTTCCACCACATTTGCAGACCATTCAGCACTGTTAGTTATTCTCAGAATGAGCTACCATCACCTCTGTCCATTTCCAAGCATTTAAGTTCACCCTAGTTGAACATTCTGCTCATAATAAGTAACCACTCCCAATTCTTTAGCTTCATTCTATATCTGGTAACTTATATTTCCTGTCTGTGAGTTTAAATATTATTATTAGTTCATATAAGTGAGACCCTGCAGTATTTGTTCTTATGTGTCTGTCTTACTTCACTCAATACAGTGCCCTCAAAGTTTCCTCATCAACCCATTTTTTAAGATGGTTTTGTTCACATGTCATACATTCTGTTCTAAGTAAACAATCGATGGTTCCCTGTAGAGTCACATATTTATGTATACAGCACCATCACCACTATCTATATAAGGACATTTCCATTTCTTCCACAAAGTAGGAAGAAGTATCAAAGAAGGTAGAGAGACAAAAGAAAAAGAAAAAATAAAGAGAGAAAAATAAAAACCTGACAGCTAGGAAGCAACAAAAGGAAAGGCAGCATTAAAGTAAAGTAGAATAAAGACTCAAGACAACATTCCCAATGCCAAGAAGTCCCACACCCCTCCCTTATATCTTCCTCCTATATGCATTTAGCTTTGGTGTATTGCCTTTGTTACATTAGAGGAAGTATAATGCAATGTTTCTTTTAATTATAGCCTCTAGTTTTCATTGATTGTATTCGTCTTTCAACCATACTTACAGTCATCTTTGTTCAGTGTACTTACATTGCTGTGCTACTATCACCCAAAATTGTGTTCCAAATCTCTCCCTCTTGTATTTTCTGATCTGTCTGTACTGCTCCCTTTAGTATTTCCTGTACAGCAGGTAACTTGTTCACAAACTCTGTCATTGTCTGTTTGTCAAAGAATATTTTAAGCTCTCCCTCATATTTGAAGGACAGTTTTGCTGGATGTAGGATTCTTGGTTGGTGGTTTTTCTCTTTCAGTATCTTAAATATATCACCCCATTTTCCTTCTTACCTCCATGGTTTCTACTGAGAAATCCACACATAGTCTTATCAAGCTTTCTTTGTATGTGATGGATTGCTTTTCTCTTGTGGCTTTCAGAATTCTCTCTTTACTTTTGATGTTTTATAATCTGATTATTAAGTGTCTTGGTGTCAGTCTATTCAGATCTATTCTGTTTAGGGTATGCTGCACTTCCTGGATCTGTAATTTTATGTCTTTCATAAGAGATGGGAAATTTTCATTGATTTTTTCCTCTATTATTGCTTCTGCTTCTTTTCCCTTCTCTTCTCCTTCTGGGACACCCATGACCCATACATCCCTACATTTCATGTTGTCATTCAGTTCTCAGAGATGTTGCTCATATTATTCCATTCTTTTCTCTATCTGTTCTTTTGTGTGTAGGCTTTCAGGTGTCTTGTTCTCCAATTCCTAAGTGATTTCTTCTGCCTCTTAAGATCTGCTGTTGTATGTCTTCATTGTGTCTTTCATCTCTTGTGTTGTGCCTTTCATTTCCATGGATGCTGCCAGTTGTTTTTTCAAACTTTCAATTTCTCTTATGTATGCCCAGTGTTTTCATTATATACTTCATCTCTTTTGCTATATCTTCCCTAAGCTTTTTGAATTGATTTAGCGTTAGTTGTTTCAATTCCTGTATCTTAGTTGAAGTGTAAGTTTGTTCCTTCTATTGAGCCATAACTTTGTTTTACTTAGTGTAGGTTTTAGTTTTCTGTTGTATAGGCATCTGGTTTCCTTGGTTACCCCAGTCAGCTTTTCCCAGACCAGAATGGGCTCAGGTATCAACAGGGGGCAATATTCAGTATCAGGTTTCCCTGAGGGTGTGTCTTTGAGGTTTGGCACATCCTGTGAGCCTCAAGCCACTGTGCTTTTCTGCCCAGTCGTTGGAGCCTGTCAGCCTGTCACTCCAGACTGGTGTGAGGAGGTGTGGCCCATGGCTGTTTTCTGCCAGGCTTCAGGGTCTAGTTCTGAATGAGAAGCAGGTAGTAGAGCTTGGCTCCACCTTCTTCCTCCTAAGGAAGATACACCCTATGGAGAGGTCTGCTCTCTCCACCCTTGTCTGAGTCTGAGTGCTAGGAATTGAAAATGGCTGAGGCTTTCTCCATGGAGCCAAAAAAGGGACAGAAAGCCCCCTTTCAGGGTCAGTGTGCAGCCACCCTCAGTTTCTCCCATTGGTCAGAAACAACTTCCAGTCCTCTGGGCTTCCTCTCCCTCCCAGAGAGGTCCTCCAGCGCTCCAAGGTCAGTCATCACCAAAAGCCTCTGTCTGCTTGTTGGGGATTCATATTGTGTATTGAGCAGTCCACGTTTGCTAATTAAAACTCCTGTTGGAGCTGGGCTGAGCTATATTCACTTTCTCGGAGAGTGCTGCTCTCTATCACTGCGAGGCTTTGCAGTTTGGGCTGTGGGGGGAGGGGCTCTCAGCTTGGATCCACAGCTTTTACTTACAGATTTTATGCTGCAATCTCAGGCATTTCTCCCAATCCAGGCTGGTGTATGATGTATGGAGGTCACGATTTTCCCCCAGCAGTTATTCCAGATAATTTATTAGTTGTTCCTGGTTGTTTATTAGTTGTTCCAGGGAGACTAACTAACTTCCACTCCTCTCTATGTTGCCATCTTCTTCCCTATAGCTTTATTTTTAATGTGTCTTATCTTCTTTTTGCCTTCCCTCAGAAGCCTAATTTCATAAATCTTTCAGGCATGTTCTTTTAGGGAACAGGCCATACTTGCAAGAAATGAGTCATTTTAAAACTCATCAAGTAATTATCCAAGTATTTTAATTAATCAATATTAATTAATTAATATTTTAATTAATCCTCCTTATATCCTTCTTTCAAACTGACTTACATTTTTAGCAATTCCTTAGCATGACTGCCCAAATCATCAAGAAGATTCTCTAATTCCTATATTCAGCTTTCAAAAGGTTCAAGAATCTAGACTGCTTCTTTTTGTATTACTTCAGTTTTATTGAGATATATTCACATACCAATAAACTGTTCACAGTACCAGCATATAGTTATGCATTCATCACCTCAATCAATTTATGAACATTTTCCTCACTCCAAAAAGAATGAAAATAAGAATAAAAATAAAAGTAAAAGTAAAAAAGAATACCCGAAGCATTCCATCCCCCCATCCTTCCCCATCTTTCATGTAGTTTTTGTCCACATTTTTCCATTCATCTGTCTGTGTACTGGACAAAGGGAACATGAGCCACAAGGTTTTCACAATTACACAGTTATACTATGTAAGCTACATAATTATGCAATAGTCTTCAAGAATCAAGGCTCCTGGGTTGCAGTTCAACAGTTTCAGGTATTTCCTTCTAGCAACTCCAATACACTAAAAACTAAAAAGAGATACCCTGGCAGAGAGGGACAGTGGGGCATTTGAGCTGGAAGATGAGATGCGAGCTCTGAAGCCCCAGAGTACTCCACCCAAAACCATGGGAATGGCTGGGATCACTGGGTCCTGGAGTGGACTCCCTGCCAAACTGCATGAAGCATGCCCCCACCCACAGGACTGACAGTTCCCAGTGCACACAGAAAATTGGTGCACTGATTAGACCTCCACATGGTTTGGACCCCCACTCAGTACATAAACTGAGCTGAAGACAACTGACTTAAGGGTAAAAGGTGGCTCAGGAGTGCCATCTGATGGTAGGTCAGAAAGGTGCACCCCACCAAGTTGTAGTTCTATCAAATTATAGATTAATGTTCAAATAATCCTACATATTCTAAAAGAACCCTATCAAGATAAGAAATGTCAAGAGGTCAAAAACAGCAGAAAATTATAAAGCATATGGAGCAACTAGAAGATATGGCTGACCCAAATATCCAAATGAAAAAGCCAGAGGAGACACTGATCCTGGAGCAATTAATCAAAGAAGTACTCACAAACATCAACTTTATGGCTCGAGATATAAAGGACGATGAAGAAGACCCTAGAAGAGCATAAAGAAGAATTTTCAAGAGTAAATTAAAATTAAAAATATTCTTAAGACACATAACACCAGATTTTAAGAGGTAGAGGAATGAATTAGTGAACTCAAAGGTAGAGAAACAGAAAGTGAAAACACAAAAAAATGAATGGTGAAAAAAATAAAAAATTGAAATAGACCTCAGGGAAATGATGGACCATATGAAGCACATGAATATAAGAATCATCAGTGTCCAGAAGGGGAAAAGAAGAGTAAAGGGCTAGGAAGAGTATTTGAAGACATTGTTGAGGAAAATTTCCCAACTCTTCTAAATGACATAAATGTGCAAATCAAAGATGCCCAAAAGACTCCAAATAAAATAAATCCAAATAAACCCACTCTAAGACATATTCTGATCACATTGTCAAATGCTGAAGAGAAGAAGAAATTCCGAAAGCAGCAAGAGAGAAGCAATTCACCACATACAAGAGAAACAACATAAGATTGAGTACTGACTGTTCAGCAGGCACCATGGAGAAGGCAGAGGTATGACATATTTAAAATTCTGAAAGAGAACAATTGTCAGCCAAAAATTCTTTATCCAGCAAAGCTCTCCTTCAAAATTGAAGGACAGCTTAAAATTTTCACAAACAAACAAATGCTGAGAGAATTTTTTAACAAAAGACCTGTCCTTCAAGAACTACTGAGGGGAGCTCTACCAGCTGAGGAAAAAAAAAAGGAGAAGCTTGGAGAGAACAGCACAGAACTGAAAAGCCTTAGTAAGGGTAACTTAAACAAAATAGAGAGTGGGAAAAAATAGGTCTGACAACTAAAAACCAAAGGATAAGATGGCTGATTCAAGAACCGTCTTCACAGAAATAACATTGAATGTGAATGGACAAAACTCCCCAATTAAAAGATGTAGATTGGCAGAATGGATTAAAAATATGAACCATAAATATATTGTTTACAAGAGACTCATCTTAGATCTAGCAACACAAAGAAATTGAAAGTGAGAGGATGAAAAAAATATTCCATGCAAGTTACAGCCAAAAGAAAGCAGGAGTAGCAATACTAATTTCAGATAAAATAGACTTTAAATCAAGGATGTTATAAGAGACAAAGAAGGGCACTATTTACTAATAAAAAGGACAATTCACCAAGAAGAAATAACAATCATAGATGTTTATGCACACAATCAGTTCCTCAGAAAACTAGATATTGAGTTACGCTACAATCCAGAAATTTCACTTCCTGGTATTTACCCAGAGGATCTGAAAGCAGTGGCACAAACAGATATTTGTACACTGATGTTCATAGTGGCATTGTTCACAATTGCTAAGAGATGGAAATAACCTAAATGTCATTCATCAGATGAGTGGATAAACAAAATGTGGTATATACATACAATGGAATACTATGCAGCAGTAAGAAGGAATGAGGTCATGAAACATATGACAACATGGATGAAACTTGAAGACAATGATGAGTGAAATAAGCCAGACACAAAAGGAGAGATGCCTTATGTTACCATTAATGTGAACTCTGTGAAAAATGTAAAATGAGTGTCTTGTATTGTGAAATATAGTGGACCTAGAGATAGACAGCAGCTAGAGAATGGGGAATGATAATCTATTAAGAAGACAAAATATTGAGGGTGATCTTAACGACATGGGAATGCTCAGGTTCCTTTTTTTTTCTTTCTTTTTTTTTTTTTTTTGGTATGATGGGAGCATATTGGAAGGAATGAAGTTATTTCAGGATATTTGTTTTACCCATTGCTTTGCTTTGTTTTCAAATTTTTTTTATTTGATAAATAAAGTTAATTTTTTAAAAAGTGATATCTATATAGCACATAAGAATGCCCTCCAGAGTGATATCTTGACTCCACTTGAAATCTCTCAGCCACTGGAACTTTACTTTGTTTCATTTTACTTCCCCCTTTTTGTCAAGAAAGCATTCTCAATCCCATGATGCCGGGTCCAGTTTCATCCCCAGGAGTCATGTCCAGTGTTGCCAGGCAGATTTACATCCCTGGAAGTCATGTCCCATGTCGGGGGGTGGGGATGGCAGTGATTTCTGTTGTCAGGCTTAGAGAGAGAGAGGCTACATTTGAGCAACAAAGAGATTCTCTGGGGGAGACTCTTGGGCACAACCCCAAGTAGGTTTAGCCTCTCCTTTGCGGTAACAAGCTTCATAGGGGCTTGTTATTTAGAGGGTTAAGCCTGCTAAATTCTTAGCCCTCAATGTTTGGAAGAATATCAGTAATAACACAGGTGGGGAAGTCCAACATTTATTTTTCCCCCAGTTCCTCAGGGGGACCCTGCAAATACAATTTTATTCTCTGCCCAATTTACTTTGGGATATATCGGGATTTCACACTAAACTGTACAAACCTACCAGATCTCACTTCCTATTCAAAGTTCCATATAATTATGGTGTTTAAATAAACTTACCATGTAAGTTAAATTATTTAGTGTGCTGCAGAAATATAGATTCTGCCTTAAATGAACATCTCTTCCCTTGGTCTCACACAGAAGTTGAAGTTTTAAAACAAAGTCAATACTGTCCTTTACCCTTTGGCCTTATTTGCCTTAGTCCTAACCAGATCTGCTTCATTCATATCTCTAATTGAAGTCTGAACTCTTTTTCAGCTATTTGAACATTTGCTGTGGGAGGTAATACTGACATTCACAGCTGCTGAGCTCTAGCTCTGAGTTTCAGGTGTCACACACATACTCATACTTTAGAGACCAACCAGGTTATACACGAAGAGCTCAGCATCTCAGAATTTGGAGATAACCTTACAATTCAGGAATAGATATGACTGCTATAAGAGCTTACAATCTAGAGACCACTACAATAAGTTTTCCCTGATGAGCTGTGCTCTAAGATTCAATTCTCAGAGTTTACACATTATAGTTAGTCTATATTAGTGAGGCATTATATTATTAGTCCTTTTTCTGGCGTACATCACTCAAAATGCTGTCCTCAAGATCCATTCACCTAGTTGCATGTCTCACAGTTTCATTCCTTCTTGCAGACTCTCAATATTCCATTGTATGCATATGCTAAAGCTTACCATTCTGTTCATCACCACAAACACCAGTGTGCAAATGTCCATTCATGTCACTGCTCTCAGATTTTCCAAGTATATACCCCATAATGAGGTTGCAGAACATTATGGCACCTACACAGTTAGCCTCTTGTGGAACCATCACACTGTCCTCCAGATAGGCTACACCATTCTACTCCTTCACCAACAGTAAATAGGTATGTCCCCCCTCTCCCCCTGTTTATATTTTCCCTGAAATTTTTATCCCTCTGTTTATATTTTCCCTGCAATTTTATAGAGATATATTAACATACCATGCAATCATCCACAGTGGACAATCAATTGTTTAGTGCATCCTCATATAGTTGTGAATCATCACCACAATCAGCACTTGAACATATTCATTAATCCAAAAATTTTGTTTTAAAAAAAGAATAATATAAAAGATAAAAACAATTAAAATACAATACAATACAATAATTAGGTCAGACAAAAACACCACTACCAAGAATCCCATACCCCTCCATTATATCCCCTCTCACGGACATTTAACTTTGTTATATTGTCTTTGCTACATTTAATGGAAGCCTATTACAATGTTACTATAAACCATAGAACCCAGTTTGCATTGATTATATTTTTCCCCAATACCATCCCTTTTTCAACACCTTACAAGGTTGACATTCATTTGTTCTCCCACATGTAAAAGCATTTTTATATTTATACATTTAGTCACCATCATTGACCACTCTGTGTTTCACTAAGATACACAGTCCCAGTCTTTATTGTTCATCTTTCCTTCTGGTGTCCCATGTGCCCCTAGCCCTCCTCTTTCAGCTTTACTCATGAACATCTTTGTTCAGTGTACTTAACAATATTGTGCTATCATCACACAGTATTATGCTATCTCTTTCTGGATCTATGCAATCAATCCTGTTGAACATTCAGTACTCCTTCAGTATCAAACACCTTATCTCTACCCTCTTTCTATCTCCTGATAACCTGTGTTCTTAGCTTTAACTCTCAAAATTTGCTTATTAATGTTAATTCATATTGGTGAGACCATAAAGTGTTTGTCCTTTCATTTCTGGCTAACTTTGCTCAACACAACATCCTTAAGGTTCATCCATGTTATTATATGTTCCATGACTTTGTTCTGTCTTACAGCTGCATAATATTCCGTATATATACACACACACATCATGGTTTTTTATCCACTTGTCTGTTGATGGACATTTGGGCTGTTTCCATCTCTTGGCAATCATGAATAATGCCACTATAAACATCAGTTTACAAATGTCTTTTCATGTCTTAGCTTTCACTTTCTCTGAGTATATACCTAGTAATGGAATTACTGGATCATACAGCAGTTAGCTTAAGAGGAACCACCACACTGCCTACCAGAGTGTCTACACCATTCTACATTCCCACCAACAGTGAATAAGTGTGCCTCTTTCTCCACATCCTCTCCAGCACTTGTCATTTTCTGTTTTTTTGCCAATGGCCATTCTGGTAGGTGTGAGATATCTCATTGTGGTTTTGATTTGCATTTTCCTGATAGCTAGTAAAGTTGAGCATCTATTCATATATTTTAAGCCATTTGTACTTTCCCTTGGAGAAGTGTCTATCCATGTCTTTTGCCCATTTTAAATTGGGTTGTCTTTCTACTGTTGAGTTGTAGAATCTCTTTAAATATTCTGGATATTAAACCCTTATCTGAAATATGCTTTCCAAATATTGTCTCCCATTGTGTAGGATGCCTTTTTACTTTTCTGACAAAGTCCTTTGATGTAAAAAAGTGTTTAATTTTTAGGAGATCCCATTTATCTATTTCTTCTTTCATTGCTCGTGCCTTGGGTGTAAGGTCTAGGAAACAGCCTCCTATCACAAGATCTTTAAGATATTGCCCTACATTTTTTTCTAAAAGTTTTATGGTCTTAGTGGTAATGTTTAAGTCCTTGATAAATTTTGAGTTAATTTTTGTAAAAGCTGTGATATAGGAGTCCTCTTTCATTCTTTTGAATATGGTTATCCAGTTCTACAAACACCATTTATTGAGGAGGCTGCTCTGTCCAAGTTGCATTGGCTTGACTGCCTTATCAAAAAATGAATTGTCCATAGATGAACACTCAGTTCAATTCCATTGGTGAGTATATCTACCTTTATGCCAGTACCATGCTGTTTTGACCACTGTAACTTTGTAGTATGCTTCAAAGTCAGGTAGTGTGAGACCTGTCACTTTGTTCCTCTTTCTCAAGATATTTTTGGCTATATGGGCAACTTGTCCTTCAAAATAAATTTGGTTATTGGTTTTTCTATTTATGCAAAGTTAAGTTGTTAGGTTTTCAGTTGGTGTTGCATTAAATCTATAAATCACTTTATGTAGAGTTCACATCTTAACTATATTTAGTCTTCTAATCCGTGAACATGGTATGTTCTTCCATTTTTAGGTCCTGTTTGGTTTGTTTTAGCAGTTTCTTGTAGTTTTCTATGAATAGGTCTTTTGTGGCCTTGGTTAAGTTTTTCTTAAACACTTGATTCTTTTGGCTGCTATTGTAAGTGGAATGTTTTTCTTGATTTCCTCCTCCTGCTTCTCCTTGTGTATAGGAGCACTATTGATTTTTACATGTTGATCTTGTACCTGCCACTTTGATGAATTCATTGATTAGCTGTAGTAGTTTTGCCATAGATTTTGTGGATTTTCTACATATAGGATCATGTCATCTGCAAACAGTGAATTTTTTATTTCTTCCTCTCCAATTTGGATGCTTTTTATTTCTTTTTCTTGCCTAATTCCTCTAGCTAGAACTTTCAGACAATGTTGAATAACAGTGGTGACAGTAGGCATCCCTGTCCTGTTGCTGATCTTACAGGGAAAGCTTTCAGTCTTTGCCCATTGAGTATGATGTTAGCTGTGGGCTTTTCATATATTGCTTTTATCAAATTGATAAAGTTTCCTTCTATTCCTATCCTTTGAAGTGTTTTCATCAAGAAAGGATGTTGAATTTTGTCAAATGCATTTTCTGTATTGATTAAGATGATCATGTGGTTTTTTGGCTTTGATTTATTGATGTGGTGTATTGCATTAATTGATTTTCTTGTGTTGAACCAACCTTGCACACCTGGAATAAATCCCACCTGGTCATAGTGTATAATTCTTTAAAGCTGCTGCTGGATTCAATTTGCAAGTATTTTGTTGAGGATTTCTGCAACTATATTCATAAAAGAGATTAGTTTATAATTTTCTTTTTTTGTAGCATCTTTATCGAGCTTTGGTATTAGGGTGATGTTGGCTTCATAGAATGAGTTAGGTAGGTTCCCTTCTCTTCATTTTTTTTTGAAGAATTTGAGCAGGATTGGTGCTAATTCTTTCTTGAATGCTTGGTAGAATTCACTTGTGAAGCCATCTGGCCTGGGCTTTTCTTTTTGGGGAGCTTTTTGTTGACTAACTCAATCTCTTTTCCTGTGATTGGTTTGTTGAGGTCATCTATTTCTTTTCCAGTCAATGTTGGTTGTTCATACTTCTCTAGGAAGTTGTCCATTTCTTCTAATTTGTCTGGCTTATAAGCATATAGTTGCTCATAGTATCTTCTATCTCCTTTATTTCTGTGAATCAGTAGTTGTGTCCCTTTTCCCATTTCTGATTGTATTTATTTGCATCCTCTCCCTCTCTCTCTCTCTCTCTCTCTCTCTCTCTCTCTCTCTCTCATTAGCCTAGCTAAGGGCCTATCAATTTTATTGATTTTCTCAAAGAACTAACTTCTGATTTTCTTGATTCTCTCTATTGTTTTCCTTTTCTCATTTCAATTATTTTTGCTCTAATCTTTGTTATTTCTTTCCTTCTGTTTGCTCTGGGGTTTGTTTGCTGTTCATTATCTAGTTTCTCCAGGTGAGCAGTTAATGCCTCAATTTTTCCGCTTTCTTCTCTTTTAATATAGGCATTTAAGGCAATCAGTTTCCCTCTTAGCACCACCTTTGCTGCATCCCATAGGTTTTCATATGTTGTGTTTTCATTTTCATTTGCCTCAAGATAATTACTAACTTCTCTTGTAATTTCTTCATTTACCCACTGGTTGTCTGAGAGTGTGTCGTTTAGCTTCCATATATTTGTGAATTTTCTAACCTTCTTCCTATTATTGATTTCCAACTGCATTCCATTATGACCTGGGAAAGTGTTTTGTATAATAGCAATATTTTAAAATTTGTTGAGACTTGCTTTGTTACCCAACAAGTGTTCTATCCTAGAGAATGATCCATAAACACTTCAGAAAACTGTGTATCCTGCTGTTGTGGGGTGTAGTGTTCTATAAATGTATGTCAAGTCTCGTTCATTTATTGTAGTCGAGTTCATTTATTGTAGAATTCAACATCTCTGTCTCCTTATTGATCCTCTGTCTAGATGTTCTATCCATTGATGAACGCAGTGTATTGAAGTCTCCAACTGTTATGGTAGAAGTATCTACTTCTCCCATCAGTGTTGTCAGTGTTTGCCTCATGCATTTTGGGGCACTCTGGCTCAGTGCATAAAAATTTATGACTCTTATGTTTTCTTGATGAATTGACCCTTCTATTAATATATAGCATCTTTCTTTTCTCTTTTAATTGTTTCATATTTGAAGGCTTATTTGTCTGATATTAATATAGCTACTCCAGCTCTTTTTTCTTGTTTTTGTGTGCATGAAATATCTTTTTCCCATCTTTCACTTTCAGCCCGTTTTTGCTGTTGTGTCTAAAGTGAGTTTCTTATAGAAAGCATATAGATGGGTACTGTTTCTTGTTCCATTCTGGCAATCTGCATCTTTTTACTGGGGAGTTTAATCCATTAACATTTAGTGTTATTACTTTAAGGGCAGAACTTTCTTCTGTTTTGTCTTTTGTATTTTATAGGTCACATCTTATTTCTTCTCTCTCTCCTTTTACCCTTCCTGATAGTTTTCATTTCTAAAAAATATGGAACACTTCATGAATTTCTGTGTCATACTTGTGCAGGGGCCATGCTAATCTTCTCTGCATCATTCCAATTTTAGTATATGTGCTACTGAAGCAAGCACTAGATCACTTCTTGGGTACTCATTCCCAATTCCTTTCTGAGCTATATAGATTATCTAGAGCCCCAATAATCCTTACTGATGTCATGACCACTGCAACATTCCCTCATTTTTAAATACCATCTTTAAGAGCTGTTAATCTGTAGTGATATTTTGAGGTTTATTCCCATTCTCCTGTCATGTAGATCTAGATCTGCTTCTGAAAATTCAGTTTTTTTGAAATACACCTATCTACTTCTTCATGTCTAATTACAGATCTGCCTAGCTGCTTATCCTGTGCTTCTCTGAGTTGAAACAGTTTCCAATACAGAAATATGAGAAGTTGGGAATAAACATCTCCCAATCAGCCACAAGACCAATGACATCCACCTCCACACATAGATTCGGAGATGAGCATGTCTTAGGTTCTTTAGAAGCAGAGTCTGAGGCAGGGATTTAGAAACATGAGATTTACTGGGGTGTGATGGATGGAGGTTATAAAGCTCAGCCTGGGCTTAATCTGCAGGACATCTCAGGAGGATGAATGATACTGCAGCATAATTTCTGACTTAAGGGGATTGGTCTTTTGAACTTGTATTAGTTAATCATTTGTCACTCCAAGGGCTGGGGGAAGTGGGAGTGGAATTGGAAACAAGGATGTGGCCTTAATCTCCTGGAGAGTTGGTCCTAATCATCTGAGGGTGATTCTCTGGAGAATAGAGGGCAGCTATGAGCCCTATAGCAGCTAATTCTCACAACAACTGAAGGCTGGCAAAGTCAGGGGCCCTGAGCAGGGTACCAAAAGCATCCATTACCTGGTGGTTGGGTTTTATTAAGCCAGACGGTGGGATCTAGAATGTGAAAAAATTATCCTCTTTACTACCTCAGCTGCATCCTATTTGCCTATTCTGGGGGCAACTAAAAATATATCACTATTTTCTATCTAGCTTTCTAGTTTCCCATTCTCCCTGTCTAACCACAGCCTTGGGAAGAAGGTAAATTCAGGAGTTTGCTACATGCTACAAGGAGGATGGTACCTGGGGGCCCCTCTCTTCAGATCTTCCATCTCATTGCACCATATACCAAGGCATGACCTTTGATATAGGCATCAATTCAGACTTTTTCCTCAGAAGACTCAATTAGAGTTCACTGATTCCAGAAACAGTGCCCAGATGAAATCTTTGTGACCAAAAACTTTCTGGAGCTGCTTAGGTCCTGCTTGCCTCAAGCCCTGTTTTTCAGTCTTCTGTTCCTTCTTGAGGGATTCCTCACATCCAGCTAAGAAATTCTCATTTTCCTTCCTTAAGTTAACTGGATGCAATTTTTATTGCATGTAACAATAGAAATTTTCTATTACATGTAAGAGTTTGAAAGTTTACCTAATATAATGTTCCCCAAGTGATGTAGCTAGCAAGCTACTCAGATGTGTGCTACATTCAAAACCAGCCTCTTAGTCACTATGCTATTTCTATCTTTATTAATATGTTTATTTGGTAGAATATAATGCACAAATTATAATGTTATCCAAATTCTTCAAGGACAAATACTAGGAAGAAAAATGGTATGCATGTATTGATATGGACAAGAATATAAAATTTAAGAATATTTGGCTTTCAAAATATCCCAAAAGGCCAGTGAAAGACATCAACAATTAGACTTCTTTCAAATAAAATTATCTGGAGTAAGTTTTACTCTGGTGAGTTGCTTGAATCCTGGATCCCATTAGGAGCAACCCTCAAGAAAATAAATGTGTTGAGGGCATTTCAGAGTGTGGTGAGCTAAGTGGGTCTTCTTTACCTAGGATGCTCATGAAAGTCAAATGAGGTAGAGATCCCTGGGGCTCCCTACCATTTGCTAGGAAAGCCAGCCCACTTTCTCTTTGCTCTGCTCAAGAAACAGGCCTGGCTCTCAGGGATCCCCACTTCTTTCAGCTGCAGTAGTTAGTGATGCAAGGACTATTATATTTCTATTTTTTTCCTTAACTAAGTTATGTCTACATAGGCAAAGTAAAATCAACACACTCATTGAACTTAATCATGGATTTTTGCCGCTCCAAGTAAGTTGGAAAGCCTGCATGTAGATAGACCCTTTAGATGTGTCCTTTCTAGGTTGCTTTCTTTATACACTACATAAAATATAGAATATATTATGCCTATCTTAAAATGTCGATCAATTTGAAGGTCATAATTTGCATAACAATATGTCAGTACTCATCTCTCATACTTCTATTTCAACACTACTCTTCTTTCTACATATATTACTAATTAACTCAATATAATTTTATGTCGCTGTTTTTACTTTGGTTGAATTCATTGCAGTAATTTTTATTTCCCCCAAGTTAAAATTCCATCTATTTAGCTGCTGTATGGAGCACTTAGAGCCTGGGAGACATTCTGTTCTAGATTTGACACTGCCATATTTTAGCCAAGAATTTATTTTAAACTGGCATGATAAAAAAAAGATTAGAGTTTTAAGGGAAGCATCTGGTTAAAACATTTAATGACTCCCTTCACTGAAAGAGTTTCCCAGAGTTTGAAGTCATCTTTCCCTTTCTGAGTTCCTGCAGACAAAAAACAAACACAAATGAAAACAGAAACAAGGTTAACAACCACAACAAAATAAAAAAGCAAAACAAATGCTTCTTCTGACTGGAAGTTACTGATTAGAAAGGACAACTTCTCTTCTACACTCCTCTCTGTGGAAGAAAGTACCCTCTCAGCTTTTTGTGATGGATAAGTTATGGAAAAGAGCATAAAACAGAGGGCATAGGAAATGAAAAACCCTGAAGGTTTGAAAAAGCAAGGAATATTCATGGAGCTTTAAAGATTTCATAGGGCCAGAGTTTTTTGGGAAAGCTCAGAAAGGTAGTTATGGAACAGATTATGAAATATCCCATGCTATAGAATTTAGATTTATTGTATTATAAGCCACTGAAATATTTTTTAAAATGGAATAACATCATAACTATATTTAGCTTGCAGACAGAGAGCTCCATGCCAGTGTGAGGAGGAATTAGAGGTAGTGAGATAAGACAAGTCATTTGAAGTATTTAAGATGATGAGAATCTTTACTAACAAAGGTGGCTATAGAAATGGAGATGAAGGACTGCAATTAAGAACAGTTTAAAGATTAAAAAACAAACAGACTTGGTGACTAGTTTGATCCATAGAAGAAAAGAATAATGTACTGAGCCTGTTTTCATTCTTCTTAAAAAGAATAGAGTAGAATCCTTCTTTGCCACTTGTTGCTCCTTGGGTCTTCTCAGGCACTTCTAATTGCTTTGAAACTGTTTTGGTCTCTGAGGACTGAAATGGCCTCTGCAGCTTCTTCAGGGACCCCACAGCCTTACCCTTATAAGAAGGGATGCAGAACAATGTAATTAAAAATGCAGGTATATGCTGCTTTCCATCACAGGAAATAATGATAATAATGATTAACATGATACATTACAACTAAAAGGAGAGATAATCATGAAGAGTGTTTCCAAGATATATAATTTCCTTGAATCTAACCATCAATTTTCCTATAATTTCCACCACAAAGTCCAATAAAACCTATCTATAAATATCCAGCTGCTTAAAACCCAGGACCAACTCTGTTTTAACAGCTCAGGGCAGTAGTTTGATAGTTGAGGACCAAAATAAATCTTACCACTGGTCCCTAAATGACCATGTGTGTTGGTCTAATCACTGGTTATTTACCTTGTTTTCTTTATCAAGTCTAATTCTTATATTGTATCCCTAGTGACTTAACCCCTAAATTGATTGCCCCCCCTCTCCTTGGCCAATCTGCAAGTGCCCAAATTTATCCAGGATTAGAATGTGCCTTATTTTATTCCCATTGGGAATGACAGTCCTTCCCATGTATCAGATTTTCAAATGCCTGTTTTCCTAGCATTTGCATCCAGTTCATATTTAAATCAGTAACTTGTACATATGAATCTATCTTTAGCTATTACTAGATTCCCCGATTCCATATCTCAGACTTTCTCAGAACAACCTTCTTCAGGAAATCTGTGCTCTCCTGCTAGACTTCCTGCTATCTTCCATGATCTCCACTAAAATTATCTAAACACCAGTAGCCATATTCCTCTTATAAACACTTATGAGATTCTTTGCATGTTCACTGCCCCATCCTCCTGAGCCTTTATAGCCTCCACAACTTGATTTTCCCTCATCTGGCCCATCACAACAGTAGACAAGCTACTGTTTGATGGATTCAGCATTGCTGGAGTAAAACTTTCTGTCTTTCTACTCTATTTAGATCAGCATTCCAGCTCACTTAGCATTCTCTCATTTTAAAATAGTTGTCCTACAATATTACAATAAACACAGCATTATGAAAAGCAAACGTTTAGGGTCAAAAGGCAACATTTTTGTTTTGCAGAAATGAATATATTTTCTTGAGGTCTCAATTTCTCTATTCTCCTTGTCCTGACTTTGCCAGAAAGAAGGCCAGAGAAGAGTCTATTTTGCCCATTGTTGCATTTTATTATCTTTATCTGCTACCAAGATAAGTAACTTAACAATAGAATGTCAGATATTAAAAACTCTCCTAAAAATAAAAGATTTTTTGTAAAATAAATTATATAAATAAATAAATAAATAAATAAATGGCATACATTTACAAGGACAAGCAGAATAAAAGAGAAAACAGCTACAGAATTTTAGATGCTGTAAAGCAGATGGATAATAACTGACTTAGTAAGCTAGAGAAAGTTAAACCTAAGCATTCCATTAGTGTTGGTCAGAAATTTCTGAGGGAAGTCCACAAGTGAGCCATTAGATCTCAGATGTCTCAAGAATTGAAGTCACCAGATTGCTCTTAAGTAGAGTTTCACATTTTGTGAAAATGTGTAAAAACAACCAACCAGACAAACAGGTCTCTCTATTACTTTCCCAAGCTGCCAAGCCAGGCAACAACCCCTCCCACTTTAAGGCAGAAAATTGGAGATATATAATCAAAGCAAACCAACTAAGAAAAAATAAGCAAACAGAGGGATTATTGACTCAGACGTTATGTACAACTGATGACATATATGTGAAATAAGTACTGAAATAAGGGACATTAACTGAAAATCTATGTGCTGAATTGTGAAATCCCCAACTCCTAGCATTTGGTTCCAGCGGGTGACACTGTTAATTTTTATCAATATTCTTTTTTTCTTCTTTGATGGTAATGGAAGCCCTCATTGCCCCAAGTTTGAGCTGAGCATGTGATCACCCAACTAGATATCACTCTTTAAACTTTCCTTTGCAGCTAGATATAACCATGTAATTTGCATTATGGCTAATGGAATACAAAAGGAAATGATGTGTACAACCTGCATATCACATTTTTTTGAGGCAGTTACTTACTCTACATTCTTTCTTTCCTTCTTTTCTCTGGTTGGAAAATTGGGAAATGGGATGACCATGTGAAGCAGGGGTTCCTAATTACCTTGCACACCTGGCTTACATGGAGTCTATTTTATGAGTGAGAACCAACTTCTGTTTTACTGGAGATATTAAATTATTATGTGTCTTTATTATAGACCCTTAATCAACGGCCTATGAAATATTTAATTGCTTAATGGCTACAGATTGAAATTCCACTTTGGAGAAACTGAGACTACTAAGAAACATGACGTACAGATTCCAATAGTTGGAGAACTTTAAAATCGTGTAATCTGGTTGTTTTAAAAGTGAAGAAGACATCACACACTATGTCCAGAATTGCAATCAGATATTTAGTGCTTAACCTTAAATACAAATTTACAGATAATTCCCACTCAACATTTGAGGAAAGCCTTTAACGAGAAAGAGCGATAAACATGTAAACAAAAACAAAGAAACAAAAGATTGAGAAGAAATGGAGGATATAAAGGGAGCCAACAAAGACTTCAAAAATTCCTAATTGTTATCTTTAAAAGGAAAGATAGTATAGAGTATATGGTACCCATATTATAAGAATAGGATACTATAGAAATGTTATGTTGAGAGAAAACACAACGAGATCTTGAATATTAAGCAGCTGATAATTGAGTTCTAGACAACAAGGGAGATAATAAAGAAGGTGTTAATCAAACATTATTTAAAATGTCCCACCGAAGGACATGGCTTTCCAGATGAAAATTCCATGGTGCTCAACAAATAAATAAAAAGTGATTACAACAAGGCATTATCTTCATGGAATTTTAAAACACTAAGGATAAAGAGAGTATTTTAAAAGCTTCCAAAGAAACAATATGTTGCATACAAAGAATCAAAAATTGGAATGTTTTTGGACTCTCAATAACAATGGAAAATACAAGTCAGCAGATCAGTGCCTTTAAATTATGAATAAAATATCATCTTCAAGGAAGATTTCTATACCCAGATTATCAACCTAATGAGAGTACTGAATATTAAAAATATGTTAGACATTAAAAGTCTCAAAAAATCTACCTTCTATGTGCCATTTTCCAAAAATTGCTGCATGATATAGTCTACCAAAATGAGACAGTGTAGAATATGGTATTAAGAAATCTAACATTCAGTTTTGGATAGAGTTAAAGGGAATTGGGTAGAGTTAAAGTGAAGGGGTATCCTAAAGTATCAGCCAGGTGGCAGGCCTAGACAGTGAACAGAGAAGTTGAGAGTTGGAGGGAGAGTTTCAAGGAAACAAAAAAAAAAGAAAAAAAAAAAAAACCTCTTCAAAGTATTGAGAGTTCATATAAATTTTGGAAGAGATTTAGGGTACAAATTATTGATATTTATTAGACAATTAAGCAAATTGTCTATTAGGTTTTTTCCCAAGTCTAGACAGAGTAAATTATTTCAAAAGCAGGATAATACAATCTAAAACACTAGCTTGATTTAATGATAAATATTATTTACATACTTATAATAATGTAAACACAGTTTTGAACTAGCTGAAAGTTACAACTATTTCAAGAAGATCAAGGGAAGAGGAAAAGGGATGTGTATGTGTTTGTGTGTATTTGGTCCAGTGTGGAGAGAAAACAGAGGAAAATTCACATCTTTTAGAGTTGGAAGTCAGTGGTTAATATCCAAAATAGAAAAATGGGAAAATATTTTAATTACAAATATGAAGATACATGTAATTATTTCACTTATGTAACATTTCACTCTTTCAACTATTTACATGTATTACTTCCATAAAATATTGAAAAGAAAATACATTTGAACATAAATTATTTATTCAAATACATATCTAATCTTTTACAATTTCTCCAATTCATGCATTCAAACATGTTTACAGCCAGCATCCATTCTGATTGGTCAGGGCCTGAAATGCACTGGTTGTTAAATATTTCTATTTCTATCCCTATAGAAATACATTAATATCTTTGAGATATATTCAGTCTTAATAGTTTTCTGACTATTTCAGTCCTTTAGTCTTTGGAGTCTATTTTCAGCTATAATGAACACCTCAAAATGTTTTAAATGAAGAAATATTTCTATTCGGGGGGGAATATTAGAGAGAGATTTGTAGCTAACGCTATATAAAGTTAACTTTAGGATCAGTCTTCCAAGTTTAAGTCAGGGAGATATATAAGTGAACATAATTTTCAAAATTGTACCTGCTAATGCTAATTTGTACGTGTGTACCTACTGCTAGAAACCAAATGTGCTACCCACCTTTTTCCTAAGGTTGCAAATACATGCCCTTTGATTAGTGGCTGTAGCTACTATCCAAAGCATGAAATGGCTTGCAAATTTGCCTGTTAGATTAGAGGCCAGCTGCAAATATTTGCTCCAAAAAAGCAAGTCGGTTTGCTCTAGTCAACTGCCATATTTGATATATGTTTAAAAGCATGAGTTGTGGAATTGAGATTAAGTTCCTAGGTCTGAAATTCCTCTGGGGCCTTGCTCCTCCCCTGTAACTTGGAAACAATTAATAGAGACTACCTTATAGAGTTTTCTAAATATTAAATGAGATAATTAACATAAAGATAATTAATGCAAAGGGCTTAGCCCAGTGTTTGATACCTAGCAAGGATTCAATAAATATTATTTGTCTCTAAACCTCTATTTGTCTCTTTAGTCATGCCTTATTGCTTGGGATTCTATTCCAGGGAATCCTTTCTTATGGTTCTATGAATTTCCCTGCAAATTGTCTCTCCAACTGGTTAGCAGGGTCAATATTGCTATTGCTTCCTTAGGCTGTTACTGTGGTCTGAAGATTTATGAGACATTGCCCAAACAAATAAAGACATTTGATTTAAAAACTTGTGTAAACAATTTGCATTTGGTTCCTACAAAAGGTGTTTTCAAGATTGAAAAGGAATGTGAAACTAACTCATTTTGTAGTAGATGGAACCTTTGATTACATCACTGCAGAATAAAAGTAAACAGTTGTAATTAATAGAGCAATGCCTGACATGATTTGGTCAATATTTGTTACATGAAGTCATGACTCTTTATGTAAATAGAAATATATTCTATGCACTCTAGAGAAGTAGATTATTTTAAAGAGTGTATGATTTCTCATGTACCTGTAATGCTATTATATATATGTTCCTTTTTTTAAAAATAGTGATATGTACACATTTCTTCTATTATGAGACTGTAAAAACAGAGTCTACACAATACCAAATTTATCATAGAGCAAAAGGGGTAAATTATTTGCAAGATTAAATCTTTCATTTAAAGTTTTAAAAGAATGGCACAGTACTTCTGATATTATTTTTTGTTGGTAATGTCCCATTTTACAAGATGGGTAACGTATGATTTGTTGTCTTCTTAATTTATTGTAAGAAAGACATATAAGGTAGATATGGATTATTAAAAAAAAAAATACAGGAGATGGGTCTTGGCCACTGCCTTCATCTCTAGGAACATCAAAACTCTCTGGAAAAGCTGTGGGCTTTGTTTCTCCTCAAGTAAGAGCTATGAGGAAAAAATGTGAGTAGATACACCACAATCCTTCCCTTAAGTACTATTAAATTCTCTCAGGTCTGCTTGTGTCTTATTATTGTCGTTTTCTGTTTGTTTTCTTGTTTTCTTCCTCTCTAGAGGTTGCCTTTACAGGTCTGCCTAATACTGTGTTAACTAAGTTTCTGAGCTTATAAATAGACTGTTTCAGTTGGGGATCTTTCCACATTTGTCTTTTTCAAAGATAATTGCATAATGAAAACATTTAGAAAGTACTTCTGTTGAATTTCTCTCACCTGTGGCATTACCTACAACACAGATGAGAATTGTGCTCCTTTAAAAGGGGAGCTATGCAAAGACAGGATAGTAATCCAGAGTGAACCTTTCCCCGGCATTCTTAATTGTTGATGACAGCAAGTGAAATCGGACTGGACACAGAGCAAATTGCTTCATTAGTAGCATAGCCTAGCATACCTGTGAAACTGTAACTGCATTTCCTAATACATGGGCCTTGTAATTTGATCACTTAACTCCCATAACTTAGACTCATATTGGGTACCAAGCTAGATTTCTTTATAACATTTAAAATGATGAAAAATTGAAAATAATTGACAATAGTATTTAATTTTATAGTTCACATAACTCAAAGGGGACATGTTTTGAGCATCATATTTGAACTTTTCATTTTTGTGAGCAATATATGAAATTTACCAATTCAATCAGCACAGAATTGATTTAAAAATTTTAAATCATCCTTTAGTTGGTTTTAATATTTTAATAATATTTAGTTGGTTTTAATAATATTTAATAATATTTAATAATATTAAAACCAATAATAGTTGGTTTTAATAATATTTCATCCTTTAGTTGCTATTAATATTTCAAATATTTAATAATATTTCACATTTAAAAATATTTTAAAAATATTTAAAATATTTTTCAGTTTATAAGCTCATAATTACCAAAATCACTAAATTCCTTCAATGAACACCCATCCCGATGCTAACCACTGTAAGAAATACTTTGGAAACAAGTTGAAAACAATGCTTGATAGTATATAATTGAGAGAAAAATTGCACAGTACCTCTCTTAGTGAAGAGTGTGACTGTTTAAAAATGAGGGGTTTTCTTTTTCCCTGATAAGAAGTCTATTATACCAATGAAAAATGTAGCAATGCCTTTTTCACAGGTTAAAAATCGTAAAACATATAATATAAATGGGTGGCATAAAATCAAATTCATTTAAAATATTCTTGTAGGTGTGTGGGGGAGAGTAAAAAATATCTTTTGTTAAACAAAATAATAATATAACTTCTCATTAATTTTAATCCGAGAGTAGAGGTTTGCAAACCCTTTCCATAAAAGGCCCCATAGTAAATATATTAGGTCCTGTGAACCATAGTCTGAATGCAACTACCCAACTCAGCTGTTTTAGTACAAAAGCAGCCAAAGTCTATTGTTTTAGTTATCTTGTTTTCTTAAACTAGACTCCATCACCCAAATAAGCTCTTGAAATGAATATACTTAATTTCAAATTGATCAGAAAGATGATCAGGGATATTCTATTCTATCAGATTTCTAAGTGTTATTTTGAGGTCATTTAAAGTTGTAGTTTTGGCCCTGTATTCAAATCAATTTATTCAGGCAGTTTATATTTTAAACAATAATAATAAAAAGCACTGGCACACATACTGACACTTGTAAGGCATTTTGTTGGCACAATCTCTCCTATTTCAAAAGTATCAATTCATACTAAATGAGGATGAATGAGTGGTGATAAACAACTCCCAAGTTCAAAGGCAAATTCATTTATAAGGATACATTTTTATCCCATTAATTTATTCCAGTGGATAAAACCAGAATGGTCTGGTTTTACAAGTCTTTGTTTTCCTAACCAGAAATATTTCCTTTATAAATTATTACAAATCCTGAAAAGCTAGCATGAAAAGTTTTCTTCCATTTAGTTGTCAAGTCTTTTTAACTAACAACAATACAAAATAAAACAACAGCAATAACAGCTACAATTTCTTTGTATAGTACTTTATTTATCTTTACCACAACAGTAGTGTAATAGTCTTATTTTAGAAATAAAGAACATTTGGATTTAGGAATTTAGGTAATTGCAAAAGTGACATTCAATTAAGAATGGCTTCAGGATTTAAAACTTTGTGATTTTTTTTTTATTCTTCTCACTAAAATGATAGTTAACAGGGTCCTACTATGAAGCAAGGGCTTTGCATACAGAATTTTAATCTCCGATAGTCCTAAAAAGTAAGTTACTGTTCCCTCATATAGATGAAACTATCTGTGGATAATTTGCCCACAGTCAGAGAGCTAGCAGAGCCTGAAGTGAAATTGTTATACCTGTCTCAGGACCCACCTGCTCCCTATTAAACCTAGCTATTGATATTCGAATATGGATGTGAAGCAATATTTCAACCAGAACTAATTTCAATGTTAGGTTTGCAAAAGCAATGGCTAATTTTTATGTCTCTTTTATTAACACTATTAACCAGCTTCTGTCTTTTATAATCCAATCTGACAAGCTCTGTCTTTAGCAGGAGAATTTAGTCCATTCTCAGGTATTGTGATTAGTGCTATATTTACATTTATTTCTACCATCTTATTTCATAGTAATTGTCCTGCATTGATCATTTATGTTATTTATTCTCATTTTTAAATTGATTTTGCATTGATTATGGTGATTTCCCCCCAAATGCAACTTTTTTCTTTGATCATTTTGCAAGTCATATACTATATTTCTTTTAGGTATTGTCCTGAATATTTTATGAAAGAAGCTTAACTTCATAAAGTAAAAAGTTATTGATATCTTCAGCTCTTCCTAGCCAAAGGCCTTAAAATATTTCAACTATGATTCTTATTCTGTCTTGTTTTTATGGCACAAATTAGGCTTTTCTTAATGGTATACATAGTCAATAATTTATCCTATTTGACATATAATTGTGATTCTCTTTACCCATTATTCCTTTTTGTATCTCAGCTTTTTCATAGGGATTCTTTATCTTTCCTTCTATAGGGCAAATTTTATTAATTACTCTAGTAAGATCAATTGATGATAAACATCCTCTTTTATGTTCGTCAGTGCTTTTAATTTTTGTTTTTCAAGAAAAGTTTGGAGAGTATATAATTTTAGATTGGCAATTGTTTGATCTGATCACTTTGAAGAAATTCTTCCATTATTTTTGTGGCTTCTGTCATTGCTGTTGAGAGACATTTATACACCTGCCTAATTATCATTACTTTGTGAAAAAAAAAAACCAAAAAAACTGTCTTTTCCCTTGAGCTACTATTTTGACCTCATAATTTTTTATTCTTTAATGTTCTTCAAGGTATCTAGCTTTTGTCTCAGCTTCACTAAAATGTGTCTAGGTGTATATTTATTTTTATTTATCTTGGTTAGGAGTATTTGAAATTTGTGACTCTGAAGATTGGTGTTTTTTATCCATTTTGGAAAATTTCAAACAATATTCCCTTCAAAAGTTGCCTTTTTATAATCTTCTTAACTTCAATTAAATATATGTTATTTTCGCTACCTGCACAACTTCTTCATATTCTCTGTCTATGGATTTCAGTGCTATGTTCTGGAGAATTTATTTAAGGCTTCCTCTCAATCCATAAATTCTTCCTTCAATCATATCAAAACTTCTTGTTGATTGATCATTGGGTTTTCAAATTTAATTATTCAATGTCTCATTTCTAGAATTTCTACGACGTTCTTATCAAATCTGATTGTATTTGAGTTCTTTATCCCTTGCTTAGCTTTTGGAATAGTTTTTAAAATGTATTTAAGCATTATTATATCATTTATTTTATAATCTGTGTCCAAAAATTCCAACATCTCTTCTTTCATGTCTGATTCAATTGGAATTTGTTTTAGCTTTGGTCATTTCTTCTGAGTGTGATAATGTGTTTTTCTCATGTGTTTTACAACTTCTGAATAGCAAGAATTTTTTTTAAAGTCTAGGTTGAAGGTATATGCCTAACAAGCGTTTATGTACCCTCTCGCACGTATCTGAGAGCACTGCCAAATTGGAACCACTTTAAAATAAATGATCACCTGATAGTTTTTGGAACCTTATAAGTGATATGGATTTCAGTTCAACCCACATGAGAGATATTTTCTTGTCTTTGGCCAGGAATTCACAAGAAATACTACTTTTTGTACTTTAGGCCAAAACCAAGATAATGTAAGTATCCTAATCATTTTGTGTTGTGGGAAGATTTACCTTAAGGTAAATTTACACTGAGTATGGAATCCTTTAGACGTTATCCAAGGATCTCAGCTAGTCTTGTGACTACAATAAGTCTGGCTTCTGTGCCCTGAATGAGACTCAATAATATGGAAACTCTGGTTACTAGAACTAGCAATTGCCCCCATGGTTTCCACCAGCCTAAGCTCTAGTTTACTTCTGTGGACCAGTGTTATCTCATCATTTTTGGCTTTTGAAGATTTCCTAGACTTTCCTGCATTTTTATGCTTTATTTGTAAAGGGAGGAATTTCTGGATAGTGAATCTATCATGTTATGTGAAATTGAATTTTCTGGATTTATTTTTTATTCTGGTAATTCATGACTTTTTTTTCAAAGCAAGCAGTACAAGACTAATAATTTCCTCATCTCACTTCTGAGTTTGATTCCCTATTTCCATGTCTATCCTTTATGCTGCTTAACTGAACTATATCTTCAAAATGAAACTTTGCTTGTGTCTACTTATAGATGCCAGTGAAGTTTAAAAAGTGCCAATCGATCAAATTAACTTGTCCCTTCAAAGAAGGTTGTTTAGCCATACATAGAAGAAATTCTCAGTGGCCTCCAGATATCCTGGACTGATACTTTTCATCTTAACAAGAATCATTAATGTTCAGTTTCAATTTGATCTAATCATTGCCTAGTTTGGCTCAGAGTTTTCCCACGGGCAGTCAAATGAAGCAGTGCTTTCTATAACTGACCTTTTTTCTCACAAATGAGACTCCATGTGATGTTGAAATAAAATTTCCTTTATCTTTTTTTAACCTCCAAATGTGCTTGAACAACAAAATTAATGATGATGTCAAGACAAAAAGTGAAAGGAAATCACAAATTTCTTCTTTTAAACATCACCAATTTTGGAATAAAAATATGATGTCAATGCTGAAATTGGGCAAAGGATCAAAGATCTCCTCCAAGAATGAGAAAAGTGGTATTTGTTCTGCAGTTATAATAGCTGCTTATGAAATCAACAGTATTCCCCCCACCAGTTCATCTTTTCATAGGGCATATTGCATTTAAGTGGCAAAAAGAGTGAATGCTTCCCCATCGTGCAGCAGGAAGTAGTTATGCCACTGTTGCTAAGTGTCTATAAAGAAAGTAACCATTCCCTTCCTTTTGGCCCCTTTCCTTCTTCTCTCTGGAATGTGATTCAATGGCTGGAGCTAGCAGTCATGTTGGACCATGAGATCACTATGGGATGGAGAATCCCAGAGAAACATGACAGATAGAGACTGAGTCTCTTACTCCATGACAAAACGTAACAGCCTTGCCCAGCCTTACCACTGAACACAAATAAGAGCAAAGCATTTTGGATCTTGTGTAAGCACTCAATTTGTTGCGTGCTATTACTGTTATTAGTACCACAGTCAAACCCAATCCCAGCTGACATAGATTTTGGCACTGTAAAATAGGGGACTGCAAGTAATGATACTTAAATGTGTAGCATTAACCTAGTGGAATTGGTGGGGCGGGATATTTCAAGATCTGAGGTATTTTGTCCTTGGAAACTTCTTATACCTGGTTAAAATATTTGGTAAAATTATTTCCTGCTGTTTCTTAGAAGGCAGTTCACCAACTGGTGCTATAACATTAGGGAAAATAATAAGAAAATTCAGATTGTTGATTTTTTTTTCTGCTGCTTCTTGCCACTTTTAGCAAAGCCCTAAGGAATGAGAAACGTCATCTAGGCTGGCCTGTCTGCTTATGGTGATGGAAGGGCACAAAGGATGCCCTTTCTCAGTCCTCAGCAATGAAACATAATGAGAGTGTGGTAATTTGTGGTCTTGCATATTTGAAAAAGTAAAATGCTTCTGTTTCTGAAACTAGAGGAGATATATCCTGTTGCCCTGAAATAGCAATGGCTCAGTAGGAGACTGAGGCCCAGAGCTTTTACAAATACTTTCCGTTAAGAGTTCTATGCCAGACAATGGGGACTGGCCCAACAGCATAAAGGTATTACTTCCCCATTTAAGCCTCTTGTTTGAGAAGTTTTTAAAATAACCTCAGCCTGGGAAGCAAAATTATATATATAATGTAATTTTATATAATAAATAATTTACTTTTTTTATTTATTACAAGACATTGTCTTACACAATTGTGGCAGCTGGCTGAAGCAAGCCCAGAGTCCATATGGAAGATGGGGAAGACAGTCAGGAAGGGAAGATCACAAGCAGGCTGGAACCTCATAAGCATGAGCTGAAGTTTGAAATCCATAAGGCAGATGAGAGAGCAGTTGCTGGAGAGCAAATTCACACCAACAAGGAGATTCAGTAGGTCAGCAGTCATAAGTTCAGTCAGCAGATCACAACACTGAGGTGAGAGTGGAGGTCCCACAAGGTAGAACACACTACAGTTTTCCTGCTATTCTGTTGGTGGTGGGCTGAGGCAAAAAGAGTGTGAAGGAGTGTAGAATGGACAAAATACAGAAATCAATAGGTTAAAATATGTAGCATAAAAGCTAAGAGCTATGGTTATCTGCTCAAGGAATTGACCAGGAGCAAATAGTTCAAAAGCCCATTGTGTTTGTGAGGAAATTATATTTTCGAAGAACTTGCAAGACTGGATGCAAATATCTGTATTTTTTCAACTCTAAAACAACCTCTAGGTCTCCAAACCAACATGAAGGACCCTGAGACAGCTGTTCAGTTCCAAGAAAGGCAAGATCCGATGTCTGCCTGAGATGTGGTTATGAAGCACAGTGGAGTAGGAAGAATATCTCAGAAGGCAGAGCCAGGTGCCCACAAATACAAACATGAAGGGATATCCTCCCAAGTTACAGAAACTGGAATGCCAGTAGGTCACTAACAACTTATTCCCCTGCCAGAAAATGAAGTCCTCACTAATCCAACCCTTATAATCTGAAAATAGATAAAGAGTAGTGACTCCTTTTCCATATGACAATTTTAAATTGTGGTTATCCTATTCCTACTCCATAATTATATATTGGTAGTGGTGAAGATGGATGACTTATCTTTTAATTTATGTCACTGAATCAAGATGAGGAACTATACACTCTTCTGACAAAGAACTGGTCTTTACTTAGATATCCTGGAATTTTAGCTGGGCACAATAACTGGATAGGCAGTGGAGAATGACCAAATAGATTGTTGAACAGCTGAGATGGCTTCCCTTCCTCCATGTGCTAAAATTTCCTGCTGGATGCATGACCTTCTAGAATAAAGTTTTTAATTTCTTTTTCTTACTTGCAACTTGAAATGGCCATATGACCAAGTCCTGCCCAACAGAATGAAAGTAAAAGCATTGCATGTCTGCTTCTAAAAAATATCCTTAAAATATAGCAGGTATGCACCCTTTACTTGCTTCTTCATCATCTATTCCTCTATTTTACTGCTGAGAATGCAATCTGATGGTGGTCACCTTTGACCATGAAGAGGAGGGATACACCCTAGTGATGGCAGAATATATGACTTGGAGTAGCCTGGGTCCCTAAGAGTTTTGTTTTGTTTTGTTTAAACAATACCACCTTAACAGCATTAGCCTGCCTATCTTAGACATTTATATGAGCTAGAAATAATACAATCCTAACCCCATTTGATACACAATTGAGAATCACAATGTCTCTAAAGATATAATGTTTGTCTTTTCTTTGTATATAGTTTTTCATCATTCCTCACACTGCTTATTCCTAGAAGTCTTGTTGATAATTTTGATGAACTGTGTTTTTAGTTGTCTTTCTTTTACACATCCTGGGATAGCCACTTCATCTGGGTTTTCTAGGAAGAGTTTTGCATCTACAGTCATTACCAACAGAGCTGTTGAGGAGAGCAGTGGTTTAATTCTCCCTTCTGGGCCACATTATCCCATCTAAATTTTGTAGAATTTCTTTTGCCATGTAAGTTTAAATATGGCTCATCAGTGATACTAATGAGATTGTTCATGAAGTAAGACATAACCTGAGTGACTATATAAGGTTCCTAGTTATAGAAGTATTAAAAACAAACACAGCTCTATGGACTTCATTATATCTAGAGCTGGATGACATGCTGCCATCACATTCTGTCCTTCAGGCTTCCAAAACATATTCTGTCTTACTACAGTTTTTTATTTTGTCAATTATTAAATAGTGTATTGCCTCATCACAGACTACATGATATCAAACTTACCAATAAACGTTACCCTTAACAGATATGTAACAATTGCAGGAAACAATATTGGGAATCATGCATTACATGTATCAAATATTCAAATGGTTCTATAGCAGCATCTCTCAAATTCTGTTTTAGAGATAAGGGTTCAGCCAGATAATAACAGATTATATATGAAAAAAAAAGGGAATTATGCAATTTAATCAGTTTCAACAAGGAAGAGTTAAGCAATATTTAACAGGTTTTAAATGTACTAGAATATTTGCTTTGGTCTTCAATATTCTAAAGTGCAGGCACATCTCTGAATGGCGGATGCAGAAGTCACTGGGAAAATATTACACAACATTTCTCAAACTCATTTGACTAAGGAACCCTTTTTACTTCAGCAGCTTATTTTCTCTGGCACACTACTTAAAATATGCTATGTTGTATTATTAATAGAATTGACTCTGGGCAACTATTAAGTAAATTTAGCTGCTCAGGTCATAGTAAACTATAATGGAGTTTAAGTCACGGCATGGTTAGCAGCAACTTATCAATTTTTCTGTTCAACAAAATCATGCATTCAGGCTGAATAAATAGGTCTAGTATAGTTAAATGTATTGAGAAATGCTTAAAAACATAAAAAGTCTGGAAGCTAGTATTAAACTCTGAATCTGAAGATCCAGAAAATGCTAAATCTCTGAAGAGATTCCAAAGCCTTTTGGAGGCCAATGACTGCCTGTTAAGTTCAGCCCCAGGATGTATAATACATCATGGACCATTTTGCAAAGTTGCCAAATGAGCCGTGTGCTCCAAATAAATCTGAAGAAGTCGGAGTTCAAAAGCCTTCTGCACCAGGGACAGGCAATAGAAAACAATATTCACTGATAGACCATATATCATTTATGGTCTTATATGTAACAGAAAGGAATGCAGTAAAAGATTGATAAAACGAATGGCATCTGGTATGATTGTTTATTTTTGTTGTTCATTCTCATGTAAGAAAAGTTTTCCAATGGCATTATTTCACATTTTAATGAAAATAAAATTTATTGTGAAGTTTGTCTAACAGCCTCTTGAGTGAAACATGATTCTAACCTCACAATAAATTGAACACTGAACCACCTTATCATCACCACCCAAACATTAAAAAGTCAACGCTGATCTTATGAGTATTTTCTCATCACTGGAAAGCCACAGAGATAAAACAAACAAACAAAAAAAACTCCTACTTTGCATGTGTGTATGGAGGGAGGAATGTCATTTGCTTATTTTGGTTCAAAAACCAAATTTAAACTTTTCTCTGTTTATAACATATAAACTATGGTATTTTGGTGACTTCAAGACCTATAGATCACAATTTTTCCAAACTGTTCATTTGTCTTCAGAATAAAAGCAACAGCCTAATTTCTACACCACTTTTCAGAAATAAGAGATTGTTTTGATGAAAATAATCTGTGATTAAGCTTGTGCACAACTGTGAGAGCTACAGGACAGTAGCTCTCCACTGGCAAATCCTCTAACTTTTTAGCATTACTGCCTGGGCTGCTCAGAGCAGATGGATTGTGAAGCTCCTCAGCTGTAAAACGCAAACAGCATTTTTACTAAAGAGGAGGCATTTCTTCATAAAGAACCCAGAATATTTTCCTCTTTTTCCTTGCCCTAGTCCATCTGGCCATAAACTCATCTTACAATTCTAGTCTCTCCCATCCTCCACACCCCACCCTTTTTCTCCTTCATACTAAAATCATTCAAACCTGTTAATTGTTTTAGATCCATTTCTTTTTTTTAAATTTTATTTTACCAACCATTCTATTGCATTCTTATTATATTGAAGAAATATAATGTTTGTTTGGACTGAAAGAACTTTAATATCCGACCCTATCTCAAGGGACTTTCAAACAAGGTACTAGCCAGGGTGGCTCTACTCTTATTTTCTTAGCTAGGAAAATAAGTTTGGTCAACTGATCAAGTCTCTGGCAAATATACATAGGAAAGAATTTACTTAAACATGCTTATTTATACAGTCTTGGAGCAATCATTTTTAGGTGAAGAGATCCATGTAAAAATAAACATTTTTCATCAGTATAGTAAAGGCTTCTTCTCTTTCCCTCTCCACTCCTTCTCCAGGTCCTCTCTTTCACTTTATACCCATGCTCAAAAATGTTATAAACTTGCACTTATAGACTGCTCTTTCCTCAACTCCCCAGTTTTGACTAATGACTTTAATTTCCCACAGCATGAGTTATATACACATTAAATAAATGCAAATTTATTGGTTTTAGCACTATGATTATTATTTCTTAATATTTATTTTTGTCTTTATGATTTTGTATATGATTCTTGTCTGCCTTAGATCCCATGTATTCAGAAGTTATAGCTTGAAATTGCTTATCTTGTTTTATAACATTCCCATCAGCATAGCATTGTTATAGAGAATTTAATAGATATTGAGTATTTTAATCAAGATAATAACAGGAAAAATATCAGTATGTATTTCTGATACAAAATTAGGCTTGTACTGTACATTGTTTAAGCTCTCCACACAGTACATGAAGGAAAGTTAATTTGCTGTGCACATTAATGTAAATATTGCAACATCTTATCAATTTTGTATTCCTTGCTTAAGTATTACAAATTTAGTGTTCTCTCATTTCCATTATTCCTTTACCTGATGTCAATTCCTCTACCTTTCCTTTCTTTTGACAACCCAAATTAAGTAGACTGCTAAAGAGTTTCTCAGAGTTTGTGGTGCTCTGCTACCCAGAAGACTGCATAATTCACTCATGGAGGTAGCAGAATGGTCATAATTCACTGTTAACTGTGAGTAATCCTATGTAACACCTAAAATTCAATATGCTGATAGAGGCCAAACTAATCAAAAAGGAAAAATGCCAAAAGAACTTAAACCTTAGCACATCCTGAAAGGATTTCTAATAGCCAAGATCTCATTAAAAGATAAAGTTTGCATGCAAAGCCAGACAAAGGGAAGAGGCCACATAGGCTAAGTGACTGACAGTGCACCTGCACCCTTCACCCACTAGAGACCTCCACACACACGGTTCAGTGGCTAAGGGCATGCTGGAGCTTTAGTCTAATTTATAACAACAGAATGCATGGCTACTCTTTTCCTTCCCTAGGCTTCTGGTGCAGTGTTTCTTTCTACACAGATCATTTCGTCTCATTATTTAAAGAACTATAGAAAATCTAGTTATATGTTCAAAAAGAAGACTTCATTGTTCAACTATAAGTGACTGTTTTTAAAAGCAATAAGGGCCTTGTAGACAAGATTTTGTATCCTCAAGTTCCATAGCAAGAACTATATGCATGGAAACAATACACATACACACACACATGCACACATAGTACCTCAAGATGACTTAGTTGTATTTCTTTTGCTTCTAATTTTCTGCCTTTTCAATAAAGAATAAAAGGATATCAAATAAAATATTTATAATATGCCTACTGGATTTTCTAAAAACATGAATTCACCTTGTCATTGCCATTTCAGATTCATAATTCTCATCTCCTACTTTAGCATTCAATGTCTGCATGCACTGGCTATCAGAAGATTGTGGCTCTAGTTCCAGATGTTCTGATCACCTGCTCTATGACATCAGGGAAGTCATTTACCTTCTTTCGGCCTTAACAGAATGAAGGGATTGTACTAAGTTATTTTACCACACTATTCATTAAGCATGTATGACTATCTTCTGTGTGAGAGGCTCTGTGAAAAGCATGGAGAATAAAATGGCAAATTCAATTCAGTCCCTGTCCAAAATAAACTTAATTTAATATGGAAGTCAGAGAGGAAAGCTGATTAACATAATTATACCATGATTAGTCCTATGGACTTCTCATCTCCCTTGACCCTCTGTCTATTCTACCCTGAGTCATCCACTTACAAAACCACAGCAGAGACCTTGTCATCCCCACAGCATCACCATTTCTATAATAAAATTCTGAACCAAATATCCTAACTTTCCACTTTAGTTACTTAATTACATCTAATATAATAATTTTATTACTATAAAGACCATATCAGTCCATTGGCCCATTAAAGCTTTTCCCTATATATCTGAGTATGTTGTGACTAGACGGCTAGACTATTTAACAAAGGTAAGAAGAGAAAAAAACAAAATGCAAAACAAGCTTTCAATAGAAAAAAATTTTTAAACTAAAAATATGTTTTTAAAAAGAAAAATAAAATTGATAAAACCTTAGAAAAATTGCTTGAGGAAAAAAAAATACAATAATGCATCAAAAGGAATAGTCATTGTGGATTCTGATATTAAAAATAAAATAATATGGTGAACAACTTTATGTCAATACATGTACTAATTTAGACAAAATTACTTCATAAAAGAAATTTACCAAAATTGAAACAAGAAATAGAAACTATATAGCCCTATGTTTAAAATTTGGATCTTGAGTTAAAACCTTTCTATAAAGAATTTCAGTTACAGATAACTTTCCTGAGGAATTCATCTACACGTTTAAGAAGAAATAATTCCAATTTTACAAAAACTCTTCCAAAAATTAATACAAAAAAAAAAAAGACTTACCAACTCATTTCAAGATGCCAGCATAAACTTAATAACCAAAACTAAAAAGAATATTACAAGAAAAGAAAATTTCAGGCCAGTCTTTCTCATGAATCAGACATAAAAACCCTGAATATTATATTTGTAAAGAGAACTTAGCATTAGAGTATAAGAAAAACACATTTAAGTGTCTTTAATTTCATGAGTACAAGGTTGTGTTAACCTGCTAAAATCAATTTAGGTTATCAGAATAAAGGAAAAAATTATGATAATTTCAAATGCAGTAAAATATTGCATAGAAATAAATATATACTAATGATTTAAAAATTCTCAGCACACTCCTATATTGAATGGTTATGCCATATATTGAATTTGGGGGAGAAAAAGGATGACTATTATCATGACTTCTATTTAACATTGTTCAAGAAGGCTTTGCTTCTGAATTAAAGCAAGAAAAAGAAATAAAATATATATGATTTGTAAAGGGTGAAGTAAAACTCTCAATACCCACTGATGGTATTGTGTGTATAGGTTATCCAAAATAACCTAATAAATAACCACAAAATTTAGTAGCTAAGTAATTTAGCATAGTTCTTCATACATGATAAATATGCAAAAATAAGTTTTATTTATGTATATAGAATCAAGTAAACTAAACACACATTTTAAAAATGAAATGAATAAATTAAAGGATATGCCATGTTCATAGATTGCAAGATTTACTAATTATAAGATTTTAATATCTCCTCAAATAAATTATATATTCAATGCAATTCCAAACTAAATTCTAGAAAGTTTCTTTGGGGAAACTAAAAATATGATTTTTAAATTTATATAAAATACAAAAGTTATAGGACATAAGTAGAACATACATTAATAAAAATCAAGATGTACTATCAAGATACAATAATTAAAACAGTGTGATATTAAGCAAGTGGAAAAAGATAAAAAATCCTAAAGCAGACCAAAACATATGGTATGGTGGTTTGAAGCTGTATGTAGCCCAGGAAAACATAATCTTAAATCTAATCCATTCCCATGGGTGTAACTCACTGGATCTTTTGATGAGTCTACTTCAGATAAGGTGTGACCCACCTCATTCAGGATGGGACTTAACCCTATTACTGAAGTCCTTTATAAATGGAATAAATACAGAGAGAGAGAGAGAGAGAGAGAAGAAACCACAGAAGCAAGAAGCTAAAAGCAAGGAAATCTGGAAGAGAAAGAAGAAACCAGCAGATGCCACCACATGTCTTGCCATGTGGGAGAGGAGTCAAGGATCACTGGCAGCCAGTCATTGGGAAGAAAGTATTGCCTTGATGAAGGCTTGATTTGGACATTTTCTTGGCTTCAAACTATAAGATAATAAATTTTCATTGTTTAAGCCAACCCATTTCTTAGTATCTGCTTTGAGCAGCCTGTGAAATTAAAACAGCATCCCAAGCAACTAAAACAAATGAGAACAAACAAAGGCTATTTGTTTAAGGATGGCTTTAACAAGTGAGTAAGCCATTATCAAAGAGTCTCAAAGACAGACAGAGGAGTAGGAAAGCTTTATGGTGGAAAAAAGGAATACTTCAAATATGATCTAATTGGAGGCTGTTGGCATGAGGAAGCTGGTGGTAGGTGGGGAAGGTTGTGATGGGGCTAACTAGAAATGAGTCATCTTATGTGATGGGTTAATAGAATATATTTGGCTTTCTCTGGTTGGTCCTAAATTGGAAATGGGGTGGAGGGGGGAGAAGGAATTATTGATCAAGACCTTGTTTTTTGGGCCGATTGTTACAGGGATTATGTTCTGTCTTGCTGGACTGGTTGCTGCAGATAATGATTAGCTTCCAAGACTGGCTGCTGCAGATAGTGGGTCAGAGTTCTACTATTAATATGTGGTCTGGTCTTTGTCCATGGTATAGTCAGTCATGCCTTTGAAGATGGAGAAAAGGATTGAAGGAATTATGTTTCATTTCTGGTGGGAAATAGAGACAGGATATAAATAAGTGAGATGATCTTTATTGATGAGGACAGTGAATTTTATCCAGGTTTGGGGAAATTAGAAATATTTTGGAAGTCAAAAGGAAAATTGAGGTTTAACTGGAAAAATACAAATGAAAGTGATGTCAATGACAGGAGGCTTTCTGAGGTTGGGTGTAAAAATGTGGTTAGAGCACCAGTGGAAGCTTCTGATAATTTGACTATTAAAAAGAGACAAGGCAGATTAAGTGATTGGTTCAGTATAACAATTTATAGAGTAGATGTATTAGATTGGATTGCATGTAGCAAAAAATTCTCAAACTAATAGGATTGACAGCTCCAGGTGGTCTGAAGTTTTTAACTGGAACTCTAATGCCAGCACAATCAAAGGGGACTCAATTTTGTTCCTCTGCTTCTCAATGGACTATATCACCAGCTCATGACATGTGATATGAGAAACCTACATCTTTGAATTGGCAGGAATTTGAAAAATGTGAGGTGGCTTCCAGAAAATTGAATGTTGTCCTAACCTAAACTAATAGGGATTGAGTCTTTGAAAAAAGAAAGTGCCACTGTTCTATGATGTAGCAAGATTATATATGGATCTTATTTTCCTTTCTACATATCACATTTTGAAGATGGACACTGGCTAATTAGTGGGCAGAGTATTGAGATATCTGGAAAGAAAATGCTAGGAATAGTGACTACAGAAAAGAGAAAATGTATGGGAAAATAGTTACTTTTGAATATTGAACTGACAGATAAGCTTGATTAAACACTCTCTATAGATCCAAAGGAAATATTCAGAATCAATAGATGGAAATTATCTTGATTCAGACTTAGGCATCAAGAAGAAGCTTCTAGCAAATAGTACAGCTCCCATAATAAATGGATTCATTTATGAGATTGTGAGCTTTTTAACCCAGGAATATTTCAAGCAGAGGCTTATAAATACCAATCAGTGATGTAACATGCTGTAGAAAATTTTTTAAAATGGGTAGTTGGTAAGACAAATTCTTTTAAAAGCTTTTTGTACCTCTCTTCAAGTTTCTAAAAGATACTATCATTCTCCACAAAAGCCTCTTACAATAAATTGTATATAAATATATGTTGTAGAAATATTACAGATTTGGGAATCACAGATGTAAGTTCTAGTCCTGATTTTGACATGACAAGCTGTATCTTCAACTAAATTATTTAAACTTTCTGCTTTACATTTCAGTTTTCTATTTTGTAGTATCATTTTCTTCACCAAGAAAACAAACATGTAAGATCCCTTCCATTCCTATGAATCTGTATTAATATCATAGAAACAACCATTACAACAAATGGTCTGTTTGTATGGCATTGATATAATTTGATATCAAAACAAAACTATACACACACGCGATTTATTTGTCTATTTGTTTCTCCCTCTGGACTATTAGGTTCTCAAGCTTAATGGAGGAATCTTATTCATATTACTTTCTCCTGTATTGTTTAACACGGTATATGGCATATAGTAGATCCTCAATAAATATTTCTTGAGTTAATGACACTGATTTCCTATGCCACACCCCTCATAACCACATGCAGATGGAGCAGTGGATAAGATAAATTCAGTCAAAGATCACTCCATGTTTTACTGTGGTTATGAATAAAGGGAGAACAAAATCCTAAAGCATTTGAATTTATAAAAGAATTAAAACTTTGTAAGTTTTATGAGATGATTTTAGTGAGCTATTTGGTCATATGTGCTTGTACACAACTGTAGCAGAATATGTTTGCTAGCAACTCTTGAGGTAAACATTATCCACTCTTCAAAATAAGTGCATAGCTTCTGTTTTACCCAGCACCCTGAAATCTAGTAAAGCATGACAGGATGCTATGTTTTTCTTCTTCATCCTTTTTGGAAGGCAGAATTGAATACAGGGAAGACCATTGACTTTGACATGAAATAATTTCCATTCCCATCTTGAATTCTTTACGTACCAAATGTGTGCTTTTAACCAAATCAATGTGACTCTGTAGAACTCAATTTCCTTGCCTCTTCAGTGACTACTATAATATATTTCTCAGATTGTTCTTAGAGTAAAATGAGATAATGCATGTGATATAACTGGAAGAGAAGGGTGAGACCAGCAAATGCTGCCATGTCCCTTGCCATGTGGTAGAGGAGCCTAGGATCACCAGCAGCCAGTCTTCAGGAAGAAAGCATCACCTTGTTAATGCCTTGATTAGGACACTCTCTTGGCTTCAAACTGTAAGCTGATAAGTTCCCATCACTTAAGCAGCCCATTTCTTGGTATCTGATTTAAGCAGCCTAGGAAAATAAGACATATGGTCACCTTGTTAATGAAAAAGATGCTATTGCAATGCAATGATGAAATAGGAGCATTTTTAATAAATTGAGTCAGGAGCATGACAGAGATAAGAATAAGTGGTCTGGGAACAAATAGCACAAAAACGCCAGCTCTGTCTGAGACATCAGGGAAGGATTTACTGATGTAGCTATCAATTATTCATTCAACCATTGTATACCATGCCCCTTCCTTAAGCCTGTTTCCCTGTTAAGATACTAGAGAGAGAGTGGTAAACAAATCAGACATAGCATGTGGTGATATTGATTCTGAATTTTAAAAAAGAAACAGTCAATTTCAAATGAATAAGCTCAGGAAGAAAAAGGTGTGAGGAAAAAGTTTGATAGACAATACAGTATCATGGTTGAAAGGTCAGCCTCTGAAGCTTGAATGCCCATATTTGATTCCTATCATAAGCACTTAGTAGTTAGGTGACCTGGGGCAGATTACTTAAGCTTCCAGAGTCTCATTTTACTCATCTTTAAAATGTGAATGATGATATTAATTGTATCAACCTGTTAAGTTTGTTGTAATGTTTAATACATGTAAAGTTCTTAAAACAGCAATGGGAGCAGAGTAATTACACAATACAAACTCATAAGAAATATATATGTTTTATATCCAAGATATTCACATATTCAACTTTGTGTTTGAGAAAGTGGTGGTTATAGCAGAATAGATGACGGGCTAGAATAGTAAGGGGATCTTTAAGAGGTTTTTGCAAAAGACTATCAGAAAATGATGGCTTCAATCAGAGGCAGTAGAGATACAGAAAACATACTCAGAAGCACTTTGAAAGTAAGATAAAAATAAATAGTGACAATTTGCATGTGAAGAGTTGGCAATGGAAAAATGAATGGATGGTGATAGGCTTAACCAAGGTACAGGTGAATGAGGTTTAAATTGGAGACATGGAGTGTAACTTCCATTTTCAAAATGTTAAGAATTAGGTGCCTAAAGAAAATGCCAGTGAATATGCCTGGGCAACTGGAATTATGATTTTAGAGTTCAAATGAGAATAGAAGTTTGGAGGGAGGGATTAAGAAATCATTAACATTCTAGAGGTAGTTGGAGTTATTTCGGTGAATGAAATCACCCTGAGAGAATAACTAGAATGTGATGAGACAAAGGCAAGACAAATTTCTTAGGGTAAAACTTTGCCATATGCTAAGTTTCTTAAAATATTAAGTTCAATTCTTTGCTTAAATTGTCATTTTAGGTTCTAAAATGTATGAGTCACCGATAATAACTGTATTCAATTTTTAAATACTTTTACAGACTACCACTGTGATAACCCTGCCAATTTTATTAGTCAAAAGGTAGTAAAAGAATTTATAAAGGATGCTAGACAAAAATGGACAACTTTTTTTATATTTAACAGTTTTCTCTATTCTAGTCAAATTAATTGTCATCTCTTGAAATATCTACAAATTGTATTTTATAAGCATTGTTCTGCTAATTGAAAGAAGTGCATTTTAAGAATTTAGGCTCTAACTTTTATCTTAGTATTTCTTACACTAACAAAGGGAAGAATACCATTTTCTTTTAAGTTCTCTAATAAAGGTCTATGCAATGACATTGCCTACATATCACATTTATTATTTCTCTTGAGAGGTTGAACTAATGCAGTTTTTCTACCAGTAAATATTTTTGTTCTATATAAGGAAATGTGTGTTTTGAAAGGTGTACTAAATTTGAATTTAAGAAACACTTGCAGTTCACTGAAGCTGCACAATTAATTCAGGATAATATGGGTGAAGTCACTTGACCTTTCTCTATCTCAGTTTTTTCAACTAAAAAGTGATGAAAATAATAACAACCACTGAGATTGTTAGAAGTCTTCAATAAGATGTGAAAAAACATTCCGTTGATTGCATAGAAGTGTATAAATGATAATTATTGGCAAAATAATGATAAGACAAAGATAAAGTTTAATAGGATGACCACTGTTCAAGAAGATCCTGTAAGTAGGATAGTGTTTAGATATTCTATAGCTTTGGAACAAGCAGCTGGAGTGGTTGTGGTTTAACTAAAGGCAGAGATGGAAGGGGGGAAAGGTTTTAAAGTTCTCCCAAGGACAGTTTTAATAAATATGATGTATCTCTTGGCTGCTATTTAAAAGCACCTCTAGATATATCAGTGTTCTGATTTGCTAATGCTGCCATATGCAAAATACCAGAAATGGATAGGCTTTTATAAAGGGGTTTTATTTGGTTGCAAATTTATGGTCCGAAGGCCATGAAAATGTCCAAATTAAGGTATCAACACTAGTATACCTACACCAAAAGAAGATCAATGATGTTCGGAAATCTTCTGTTAACTGGGAAGGCACGCAGCTGGCATCTGCTGATCCTGGGTTGTGTTCCAGCTCCTCTGTCAGCCCCTGTGCATTCTACAAAATGTTACTCTTGGGGTGTTTTGTCCTCTCTTAGCTTCTCCAGAGCAAAATGTCAGCAAAAGTCTCTTTCCAAAGGCCATCTCCAAAATGCCTCTCTAAGCTGCAGCAGTGAGCTCTTTCTGTCTGAGCTCTTATAGGGCTGCAAGAAACAAATCAAGACCCATGCTGAATGGGCAGGGCCACAACTCCATGGAAATAATCTAATCACAGGTATTACCCACAGTTGGGTGGGTCACATCTCCATGGAAACAACCTAATCCAAAGATTTCAACCTAATCAACACTTCAACACTAATATGTCTGCCCCCACAAGATTACGTTAAAGAACATGGCGTTTGGGGGGACATAATACATCCAAACTGGTACATGAGTTTGGCAAAAGGTACAGAGGGATATGACGAAATTTGGACAATCTTTAGGGTAAGCAGTAGCATCACACATTGTGCCAGAATGTGCCAACAATCAACCAGCATCCCCATTGTAGACAAAATGTCAAGGAATTTTATTTCACTGTCTGAGACCCTTAGCTCTTCAACTATCTCTCCAATCCTCACTCCTTAAGAGTGCCTTTGCTGTCCCTTCCAACACCCCTTCCTAGGCTCACTGCAGAGCTAGCCTGCACTTCCATTTTGAGTCTCTGGTCCTAGTTCCAGAAGGAATAGAATAATCCGTATGTGCAAGTTGGGGTAACAATCTATCTAGTGGCAGCATGAAAGATGGCACTAGGGTGCTTGTTTATGTCTTGCTGTTTGCAGAACTTTCAATGGATGTAGAAGCAGCTCACAAGGCAGCTAAAGTGCTATAATCAAATAATCAAACTGCAGATGCCTAGGGAAAAGTATTACCAGCTTTAAGAGATACATTAGCACCTGGGATGGGGAGGAAAGACTGCAAATTTCCTTATGTAAGAAAACAATCCAGGACATCACTGAAACAGGGGGATTCTTAGGGCCATGTGTGCACACCCACAATAAGATTCATGCTCAGAGAAGACCAGAGGAGACCCTATGCTTTCACCTCAGACTGTTCCTTAGGCTCACTGTAAAGGAGAATTTGTACAGATGCAATCTGCAAGGACTGGGAAATGTGTTTTTCCTTTTCTTTCTTTCTTTCTTTCTTTCTTTCTTTCTTTCTTTCTTTCTTTCTTTCTTTCTTTCTTTCCCTTCTTTCTTTCTTTCTTTCTTCTCTTTCTTTCTTTCCCTCTCTCTCTCTCTCTCGTCCCTACTCTCTCTCTCGTCTCCTCCTCTCTCCCTCGTCAGCTCCTCTCGTCTCTCTCTCTCTCTCTCTCTCTCTCTCTCTCTCTCTCTCTCTGTCTCTCTCTCTCTCTCTCTCTCTCTCTCTTTCTCTCTCTCTCCCTCTCTTCTTGTTAGCTCCTGGATTCAAGGAAATCTCTGTCATAACACTAGCTGGATATATGCCTAAGGAATAGACACTTCAGTGGTTAAATTCACAAGATAAAAGTTAGAATATTCAATTTTCCAGTTTTCAGCAAAAAAATCACAAGGCGTACAAAGAAACAAGAAATGATGGCCTATTCAAAGGAACAAAATAAAGCAACAGAAATCAATGAGGAAGCCCATAATTTTGATATATGATATACAAAGATTTTAAGAGAACTATCTTAAATATCCTGAAAGAGCTTAGGTAAATCACAAAGAATTAAAGGAAATCATGAAATGATACATGAACAAAATGAAAGGAATTTCAATAAAGAGGTATAAATCAATTAAAGGCTTCAAAAGAAATACCACAATAACCAAAGTTAAAGTTTCCCTAGAGGAACTCAAAAGCAGATTGGAGCTGGCAGACAAAATAATCAGTAAATTTGATGATAAGACAATTAAAATGATCTGGTCTGAAGAGAACTTTTTTTTTTTTAAATGAAGAAAACTGAACAGAGTCTAAGAGACCCATGTGTTCTCTTATCAAATGTACCAACATAGGCATTACAGGAGTCTCCAAAGGTGAATAAAGGGCAGGACAGAATATTTGAAGAAATAATGGCTAAGAACTTCCCAAATTAAACAGAAGACATGAATATACACACCTAAGAAGCTCAACAAACTCCAAATAGGAGAGCCACACAGAGACACACTAAATTCAAACTGTTGCATGCCAAAGACAAAAAGACCATCTGAAAGCAGTGAGAGAGAGAAGCAATGCATATTAGCAATGCATGGTAAGGAAGGGTGAGTAAGATTAAGCCCTGATTTTTCACTCAAAACAAGAGAGGTGAGAAGGCAGTGAGATGACATATCAAATTGCTGAAAGAAAAACAAAATTTGCCAACCAAGTATCCTAAATTTGGAAAAATTGTCCTTCAAAAAGAAGGTGAGATTAAGACATTCCCAGATAAGCAAAAGCTGAAGTAGTTCATCACCACTAGATCTGTCCTACAAGAAACGCTAAAGGAGTGCTTCAAGTTGATAGAAAGGACACTAAATAGTAGCTCAAACCATATGAAGAAACAAAGATCCCTGGTAAAAATAACTACAAGGGTAAATACAAATGTCAATAACATTTCATTTTGGTTTGTAACTCCATTTTTTACTTCTTGCACAGAATGAAATTCAAATGCATAAAAAACTAATGATAAATCTATGGCTTGGGACATACAATGTGTAAAGATGTAATTTTTGACAAGAACAACATAAGTGGAAATGAGGGGAATAGATACCTAGTTTGAGTATACTATTGAAGTTAGGCTGGTATCAAATTAAGCAAGATTGTTGCATATTTAGGGCTTTAAAGTTAAGCCCCATCATAACCAAAAAGAAAAATGTCTGAAAAATATACACAGAAAGAAAGGAGAAGGGATTCTGCATGGTTCACTGTAAAAGACCAACTAAATACAACACCAAGAAGTAATGGGATAAATGGAGGGACAAAAAAGGTGTAAGACTTGGAAAAATCAGACAGAATGACAAGTAAGTCCTGCACCATCAGTAATTTCTTTAAATGAAAATGATTTAAACTCTCCAGTTGAAAGGCAGAGATTGTAGAATTGTTCTTTTTTAAAACATAAGCTGAAGGGACAGCTTTTTTTTACTATCATTTTACATGGATATGAAGGGAGAAGCAAATGGTGCTACATTAGTGTTAGGAGGCTTTAATGCACCACTGATTATATTTTATAAAGAAACAGAAAAAAGATCAATAAGGAAATGGAGGTCCTACTATAAACTGACTTAACAGACATATATGCACCATTTCATTCAACCACAACCGAATATATATTCTTCCCAAGTGCACATGGATAATTCTCCAGGACAGACCATAGATTGTGTCAAAAAGCAAGTCTCAATAAATTTCAGATTGATACTACGCAAAGTACCTTCCCTGAATACACTGGACTGAAGCTACATATCAATAACTGAGAGAGAACAAGAAAATTCAAAATTATATCGCCATAAAACAGTATACTTTTAAACAGTGAATGTATCAAGGAATAAATCATAAGGGAAATTAGAAAATACCTTCAAGTGAATAAAATCTAAAAAAAGAAATTCCAAACTTATGGATGCAGTGAAGGCATTATTCAGAGGGAAATTTATGCCTGTAAATGTTTAAATTTAAAAAAAGAGAACTATCTCAAATCAGTGACTTAACCTCAAACCAATAAGAACTGGAAAAGAAGGACAAATGAAACCCAAAATGAGCAGAACAAAAAGAGAAATGAAAGTGGAAACATTGCTAGTAACAGTACAGAAATAAAAAGGATTATGAGGAAATAATAAATATTTTTATACCAACAAATTAGACAACGTAGATGAAATGGGCAAATTCCTAGAAACATACACATTTACTAAAATGACTCAGGAGGAATTAGAATAACTCAGAAGACCAATAACAATAAAGAAATTATAATCAGTTAACAAAACCTCCCAACAAAGAGAAATCAAGGACCAATTAGCTTCACTGGTGAATTTTACCAAAAAATAAAAGAAGAATTAACACTAATCCTTCTCAAACTCTTCCAAAAAATTGAAGTGGAGGGAATACGTCTTAATTTATGAGACCAGAATTATAGTAACATCAAAGCCTGATATAGATTTCAGAAGAAAAGAAAATTACAAACCAATATCCTTTATGAATATAGTTGCAAAAATCCTCAACAAATACTAGCAAACTGAATCCAACAGCACATTAAAAAGATTATATACCATGACTAAGTGCGATTTATCTCAGGAATATAAGGGTGGTTCAACATAATAAAATCAACTAATGTAATAACACCATGTTAATAAAATGAAGAGGAAAAAAAGCACATGATTAACTCAACACAAAAAAGGCATTTGACAAAATTCAGCACTCAGCAAACTAGTAAAACACCCAGAAAACTACTAATAGAATGGACTTTTCTCAACATGATAAAGGGCATATATGAAAGACCCACAGCTAACATCATACTCAATAGTAAAAGACTGACAGCTTTCCCAATAAGATAACAAATAAGACAAAGGTGCCCACATTCGTTGCTGTTATTTCACATTGTACTACAAGTTCTACCCAGAACAATTAGGCAAAAAATGAATAAATATAAGGCATCCAAAATGGAAAGTACAAATTAAAGCTATCTATGCTTGCAGATGACACAACCCTACATATATAAAACTTCAAATAAACTAATTTTGCAAGGTGACAATATATAAGATCAACATACAAAAATCAGTATTGTTTTTATGCACCAGCAATGAACAATCTGAAAAGGATACCAAGAAAATAATTCCACTCACAATAGCAACTAAAAGAATAAAATCTGTAGGAATAAATTTAACCAAGAATGTAAAAGAATTTGTATGTGGAAAATAAAACATTGCTTAAAGAAACTAAAGAATTACTAAATAAATGGAAAAATATTCTGTATTTATGGATTAGAAGACTTAATATTGTTAACATATCAATACTACACAGTGATTCATAGATTCAACACAATTCCAACCAAAATTTCAACAGCCTTCTTTGCAGAAGACTGGAAAAGCCAGTCATCAAACTCACGTGGAAGTGCATGGGACCCAAAATAGGCAAAACCATCTTGAAAAAGATGAACAAAGTTGGAGGACTCATGCTTCCAAATTTTAAAACTTATAACAAAGTCACAGTACTCAAAACAGTGTGGGACTGGCACAAGGGCAGACCTACTGACTGTGATGGTTAATTTTCCAGGTTATAGTGTCCAGTTGTTTGGTCATGCTCTAGCCTAATTCTTACCATGAGGTTATTTCATACTTGCATGTAGGGTCAGTTATTGCCTCTACAGCTAATGGCATCTAAAGTCAACAAAGGAGATTGTCCTCAGCAATGATGTGAGTCTTAATGCCAGAAATGAGGGTTTCAGTATTCTGAAAGAAATTCCATCTCCATTTCAGCCAGCCAACTTCTCCTGGGTAATTCAGTTTCATCTTCATCAGTTTCCAAATTGCACCCTGCCATACAGAATTCAGACTGTCCAATCCCTTGGTCATATGAGCCAATTTCTGTAATAACCTCTTACTGTTTACATATATATGTCTATACACATACATACATAGGTCAGTTCTGTTTCTCTGTAGAACCCTGACTAATACATAAACAAAGGAAATAGAAGTGAGGGTTCAGAAATAAACCCACACAAATTATACACTTTAAATATATCATTTATCATCTCTCAATACTTCATTAAAGCTGTAAAAATGTCATTTTATAAATAAAGATTTATTAATATTTTATATATAATTATATGATGTATTAAAATTTTCTTAATTATAATTTTAAATTACTTAAAAGGTAACAAAACTAATGAATTTTCATCTTGAGCAGTTTCATACACAATTGCCGGATATAAATTATTAGCTATAAAATTTAGGCAAAATAATTTGACAATATATATTAATTACTCTATTATGAATGCATTCTTTGAAACTAATAAATATACTTTTACAATATACTTCTATACAAAGATGTTCACTATGAATGGTTATGTATCTGAACAAAAATTTAGAAATACTTCACATTTCAAGAATAGCAAAAATATTGAATAAATGAAGGTAAATCCAATCTTTGGAAAGTATTTTAATGATATAGGAAAATGATTCCATTGATATTGAAATGAACATTTAATATCATTTAAACCTTTAAAGATGTAGATAAATAGAAACTTGAACATTGATGGTAGAATGATAAATTGATACACTTTATTAGGAAAATAATTCAGTCATATCTTTAGACTTATCATTTGTGTACTATTTAATTAGGCAGTTCCACTCCTAGTTTTTGTATATGCCATAGAGAAACTTAAATATATGCAGTATGGAATATATTTACAAGGATGTTCATTGTTGCCCAGTCTTTAACAGTGAAATTTCCAGGAAACACAATGGATTCAATTTTATAGACCAACAGATTACCATAATTTGCTGCATATTTAAATCAATAACTCAGAACAAAAGTTTAATTATATTAAATTATTAAGAATATATGCATATACCCATTGGTAAAATTCTATATGCAAGTTTCATGATTTTGTGATTTTGTATTATATGTCTCCATAATCCTTAAGGGCATCAAATTTTACAGTTTGCATGGTTCCTTGAAATTTTGGCATTTCAATAAATATAATTTAATTTTACTGCATGTGTATTAAAGCCAATATATTGTTAAATTTTGTATGTCTTAAAATTTTACACATGATATATATGTGTATTCTGCAGTTTACTTTTATCAAAAGACAGTAAGAAATAAAATTCAGAATGATAGTTATCCTGGATAGGCAAAAACAAGAATATTAAGAGAAAGAATAAATAGTAATTTAATTCTTAAGTAATTTGGACACAAATGATTTCCGTGTTTTACATACACCACACACCAAAATATATGCACATCTCTCTAAATATATTTACAATTTCTCTTCTAATTATTTTAATAGAAAGAAATAATAGTATATTTTCAGAATTTAAGAAATATATTTTTTAAATTCCCAGACTAATCAACTTAAAACAAAGATTATTTTTAATAAAGTACAAACAAAACCCCAATATTGAAATAAACTTATGTCAAAATATTAAATAGAGAAAATAAAACCAATGTTGAAGGGGAAAAAGAATATTCTTTACCAAAGCCATGTTTCAGAGGTGTGCACACTAAGATGACTTTCAGGCATCCATTCATTAGTCCCGCAAACATTTGTTGAGGATCTATTTAATGTGAAGTCAGCAGGTTTCAGGGAGCTAAAGATACAGCGGTAAGCCCAACAAGCAAAGCATCAAGTAGTGTTGTGCTTTTGTATTGCAGTGTATAAAGACCAGGGGGCCTCAGCTGCTGCCAACCACATCTTAGCCACTGGCCTCTGCTGCTCTTTTCTGTTTCCAACGGCTTCTTTGACCCTGTTTTTCAGAGGTGCTTTCCAGTGGACAAGGAGTTGCTCTCTGACAACATGCTTCTCCTACCCAGAACCCAGAGATGTTCTGAGGGGATGAGGTGTATCTTCATGTCTGTTTTGTGTATCAGAGGGAAGAGTAGGGGAGCATCTTGCTAGAATGCCACTAGAGATCCTAATTAGTATCAAGCCCATGCCCCAAATCACTAATTAATGCGAATTTTGTTTTTTATTTGTTTTTCCCACTAGATTGGGCTTTCCTTTTGGAGTTATATTTCATTCATTTTTCCATTCCTAGTATCTTGCAAAATATCTGGCATGTAAGAAGAGGTGGAGAATAAACATTAAGGAAACAACAGTGGTCCTTAATTTCATCTGCTTTGATTTACAGCTTAAAGGTTTTGAACTTTATTCAGTTTTTCCCAAGCATACCCCAAGATAAAATGCTTTCACTCTTTAACCAGAGAAATTTTTGAGAGACTACAAGAAATCACCCAGGATTACTGAGGGAGATTATGAATCTTTTTCTTAGTTCAAGCTATGAAAACATGGTACCCCTAGGTTCCCTCTGTGAGTACTTTAGTTATGTACAGTTTACCTAATGTGAGTTCCATCTGTGAACCCCAGTGTTATTCTGCCAACTGCACATGTAAAATGAGGCCATTTTGGAAGTGATCTTTTAGAAGTGATCCCTTAGGTTTAAACTTAAATACTTCTAAAGAAGCATGATTTTTATTTTATAGCATTTGAGAATAAAAACAACTGAAAGTAGAAAATATATTGGTGATAATTGGAATTCCCAGTCTTCTATATGGCAGTAAATATTTTGTTATCAACTTTCATGTCTTAAACAGTCTTATTTATTTATGGCATCATGTTCACAAATAGTTTTTTACATTATGTATGCACTTCTCATGTCTTCTTTTTTAAAACATAAGCTGAAGGGACAGCTTTTTTTTTTGTTTACTGTTTTGTGGATGCTTGTAAACATTCAAACATCATTTTCTCCTCAGAACTGCCCAATTAGAGTAACCCCACGAATATGTCATTTACAACACCTGTGTCCTTCAAAAGCATCTCCATCAAGATTTTCTCAAGAATTCCAAATAATGGGACTATCACAGCTTCTTTTGTGAATTGCCTTTGAGAGGAATTATTTTTACCAATGGGCCCTAGAATCTTCCTGGTGGTATGCCATGCCTTATTCTTCAAAGGAGCTTGAATTTGAAAAATGTATGTAGGTATTATCTAAATATACTTGGGCTAATCAAAATGAACATGTATTACTAGATATCATGTGAAAATTAACCTAACAGGTTTAAAATGATACTCTCCTCTTTCCCATACATGAGTTCTTAGTAACACCACTGCTCAAAATGTTTGTCTTTTGCTACCTCATGAGATAAAGAATAAACTGCGTATTGCTCACACAGTGAAATGGAATGTGATGAATCTTCCATGTAGCTAGTATCTTTCTGACTTGGTTTATTACACACACCATCTCCTTCCCCTGTCAACCTATTAATGACCTTTCCTTATTCAAAAAATAGTTCAGAATTATGAATTTTCTCTTGCTAATTTATCACTTTGTTACTCCTTAACTTCATATCTCCAATCAATTAGGGTATTTAATTCAAATATTGATATGATGTTTTTGATGCTTTGATTTGTAAAACTAGTACTTATAAACAGAGGTGCTATGATTAAGGCTTTTCTTTAAAATTATAAAGCAAGATTCTAAAATTTATCTTCAATTACATTACAAATATAAACATGATGGAAATGTTCAATTAAAAACAATTAAATTCAATTTCAATTCAAAAAAACAACTAGAAATTTGATATTTATATAATCATAGGCAGAAATACATGGAACAACATGAAGATTTATTTAAGGACCAGGGATCAGTGGGTCTCTGGTTAAAATCAACATTCATTAACTTTATTTTCAATTTATTTAATCAAATCACATAAAAAATTTTAAGATTCAGTGACATGCTTAGCTCATTTAAAATGTCAATACTTTGGGGGTGGAATTATAAGCAGAAAATAGTAAATGTCTTAGGGTATTGAGAACCAATGTATTTTGAGTAAAAGGTCGGTAGGTTTTAAAAAGTTTAGATTTAGGGAATGAGAGATGTGGTAGTTTGGATCTGAAAGGTACCCAGAAAAGGCCATGTTCTTTTAATCCATTCTTGTGGTGTAGACCTTTTGTAGGGGGGACCTTTTGATTAGGTTGTTTCAATTGAGACGTGACCAGCCCATTCAAGGTCAGTCTTAATCCTTTACTATAGTCCCTTATAAAAGGGGATAAAAGGCAGAGACTTTTGGAGAGAGAGAGAAATGCCCCAAAGATGCTAAGAGAGAACCCACAGATGTTCAGAGAGCAAGACACTGGAATCAGAAGCTGAAAGCAATGAAACCTGGGAGCAAAGGACAAGTAGACATCAGCCTTGTGCCTCTAACAGAGGCACCCCAGATGTCTTTCTTCAGAGGAGGTATCCTCTTGTCGATGCCTTAATTTGGACATTTTCATGGCCTTGGAATTGTAACTTGTAGTTTAATAAATCCCCATTGTTAAAAGCCAGCACATTTCTGGTATATTGCATTTCTGCAGCTTTAACAAACTGAAACAAGAGATATTTTCCTCTTTAACACTTAGTTCTCAGAAAGTTTTAATTTTAATCGTTAATAACAAAGGCAAACATAAGCTCTAGTATTACCTGTTTATTAAGAAAATAAACTACAGAAATGCAAATGACATTTTCAAAGGCACAAAAAACTTTTCCACAACTCTAATGTTGTAGAATTTACATGAATGTATGAACTGTCCTACAAATGTACTAGTACAAATCATAGCAATGTTAAAACACTGTTACTAAAATATTCTATAAATACAAAAATGCCCTCATTAGAAGAAAAACCACAAATATCTAACATAATGAAATAATGAGGATTGTGTGTGTGTGTGTGTGTTTCTGAAAGAATTAAAATTCTTACATATTTTTATATTGCATGTGAACTAACTGTGTGTCTGTTAATTGTAAAGCACAAACCAGGAGGGAGTCTTACTATATTAGGAAACAAAACCAGTTTGCAATTAATATAAAATATGTTTTACAGAATTACAATGACTAAGTTTGTGGCATAGCTACATCTATCAATGTACAGAAACATTTATTTAATGATATCTTAAATCCCAACAGAAAAGCTTAAGGAAATGGTGGTCAAAGCTAAAGCTGACCCAGAGGAGCTGGGATAGGAATTTGTAAAATAATGACTGCTCCCAGGACCTCCAACTTTGAAAAGAGGAATTAATAGCTATAAAGGATGTATGACAGCAGAATTTCTCAAACATTTGGCACATTATTTGTCCCAAACCACAAAATGATGTGTAAGCACTTCAAGAAAATCTCAGGAGTAAAAGAAAATGATTCCTACTTGCTAGGGAAGGATCTTACAATTTGTCACCTTGGAACGGTTCCATTTCATTTTTTTGTGAAATTTGTTTTTTAAGTGTCAAGTGCAGAACTTTCTTTCACACTCCACAGTGCACACATTTCACCTCATATTCACAGAATAATTCACATGAGGATATAGGCCATGTATTAAACAACCAATGCATATGGTGAAAAGGTTTAAAATATTTTGTTAAAGTTGTATTTAGTTTATGTTTGTTTAAAATTAGATAGAACCTTTTAATATATAATAGAAAGATGAGAGTTCTGTAACATGCAGTAATAAGTATTCTCTCCTTATCATGTGAAAGCAGCCTCTTATACAGCTGGCCCTGGTATTTAAACACTGTCATGCCCAAATTTAATAATTGTGTAGAATCTTCCAGCATGCATCTCCTTGCCTGCTAACATTTTAGGGGGCACATCAAGTCATTCTATGCTATTTACTTTTGCACTAACTTCTAAAAATGATTTTTTTTTACTCTGTATTACTCTCAGATTTATTCCTGCAACCAATTCAAATTACATTTAAAATTATATGGATTATGAAAAATAAATAAATTATAAATGTAATCATGACTTCATAAAACTACTAGATTGTGTCAATATGATGCTAGTTTCCTGAAATTTGGAAATATCTAGGATATTGATCTCTCTTATTTCTTAATCTTTAGTGCTCTTAACATTCATTTCATGTTTTAGCACATTACTATATATACTCTCAGCATCTTGTTTATACATTTTAATATATATCAATTATCTGATTATAAGCTGCTTGTAGAGGGGAATTAAATCTCCCACTTTATTTTATATTATGCATAGTCTAGAACACTAATAGATAGAGCAATTGCTGAATACATACTGTGTTTACCTTACCCGATTAAGGTATAAATATTCAGGTGACCTCCTTATGAATGTCTTCCCCCTTCAAAGGTAAACATGCATAATATTCTTCTCCCACTTATGCATTTTTCTGCTTTCCTTCCATTTTGCATGTATCACAAGGGGAACATTATTCTTGAATCCTACCCTCCTTCATTGATTCATTCCATCACAGTATACACACAAACACACATACATACATATATATATATACACATATATGCATATATATACACACATACTTATATATATGCATATATATGTATACATGCATATATGACAAATTAATATGGAGCATTTTTATAATGCATTTATTTTTGTTGAATTATGTTATATTTTAAATGCTTCACTTTATGAAAAATAACTTTCTAAAAGGAGTGCAAAAGAAGCCTGTTTTAAAATAATGGATAAATCTTAACAGAATTAGGTATATCATAATCATACCTCAATTTAAAGAAAAACATTTAAGATTGAGTGAGTTGGTTTCCAAGGGAACTCCCTCTTTATTTTAGATCATGGATTTGGAGGCAAAACAAAAATTTAAGAAGTGTGGATTCTTTTGCTTTGTTGTACTGAGTTTGATCTTGAGTTAGGGCTTCATGAAATCTCAGTAATCACCCTCCCAGCTCTTATAGAACAATCCTATTAGAGAGTCATACAAAAGTAATTGGTGCAAAGATGCATCTTTGTATCTTTGCAGGTGATTTTTCCCAAGAATCTGTTGCATTGGTCTTTGCCAAGTATGTGACCGAAACAAACATTTATACTATACAACGGATAAAATGGTGCAATGTAATTTCACTGTAGTGGTGGTCATCATGACCAATACTTGTGAAAATACAGTATCCACCATGAAGGATTTCATCCAAACAGAACCTAGCAAAGTCTGCATCTCTCTCTGGCTGAATATGAATTTGTTTGTACCAAATATTGAAATATGGCATTGAACTATCATATATAGGAAATATAAATAAAATAAAAGATTAATTTTCTTAGTTAATGCACAAAAATGAAATAACTAGGTGATGCACCTGATACAATGTCCGTAAGTGGAAAAATGCTGAAGACAGTAAAGGGTGAATCACATTATTCAAGACATGCACATACACATAAGCACATATTCATACATCTACACACACAGTTGATTTTGGAAGTATGCAATGTCCCTCATTTGTGACTATTCCTTAGCAATAACTAGTACTCTGTCTGCTTCTTGTAAAGAAAATACACTTGTTTTTAATATCAAAACAAACTTGACTTCTCAGGAAAAAGAAATATAAGGAGGAAGAAGTTAATGGCATATTGGTTCATTACCCAGTATTATAAAACAAGAAATCCTCTGAGATTTCAAACAAAAAAGAAAAAAAAATAGTCTTTGAAAAGCAAGTTCAAAATATATACACTGAAAAAAAATCACCACAGTCAAAAATCACCACAGTCAAACCAAGACAGAGAAATTACCAGTTACACAAACTCTAAGTTGTTGTCTTAGGAAACAGTATGTAGCTGCACTATGCTTGGTCACACAACCTAAGCATGTCAACGAAGCAAACACAGCAGCCTTGGAAAACTCACTTTTCCAGCAAATACATAACCTCCACTCTGTCCTGGGCATATATAAGGCATAAGAGAAAGGAAAAGTGTCCTTGTTCTCGTCTTCATTTATATAAATGCACCTATAACATCTCTAACTCCATAAAAGTTTGCTTTTCCCATGAATAAATTTGAGTTCTGGATAATTCATCCTAAATCCATTCCATCCAGTCAATGATATTTATAGCTTGGCATTTGTGCAGCCAGGCATTGCACAGAGGATATCAAGAATAGCTCCTAAAACTTAGGTTATTTTTAACTTTTATATTTTGCTTGGGGAGCCTTCTATAATTTTTAATTGCTATCATAGCATAACAGTATTCAAAAGTGGATATTTTAATAAAGTCATTAATATGGATGACATAATCTATATTTCTTACAATAGGGAGGCTTTTTCAATGAGAAGAAAAAGATGATAAAATATATTTCTAGATTTTTTTCAAAAGCAATCTTATTAATTCCTGTTTAAAAAATAAGAAAGGGGTCAAAATCATCAAAACTAAGAAGCCTTTATCTTACACTCTTGTATTTGCTCATGTAATATAAAATTTTAACAATGGTATACATGAAGCTGTATACCATCCTATATGGTTTCACATTAACTTAAAATAATGTTTATAATCCATAATTTCTCCATCTTTGTAATCTTGTCTACCCATAGCCTGACTGCTAGTTGTGAGACAATAAATATTGAATGTCTCTAAATGCTACTTTTAGGCATTAAATTAAAAGGTAAAGCCTTTTTTGTGTGTGTGTAATAATTGTATGGAAAAATTGGACTAACCTTCTAGAAAATTTTGGAGAAGTGTAGCTCTGTGAATGAAACTTGTAGGTGTAATAGAGAGAGAAATTTTTGTGGCCTTAGCCAAAAATTTGGGCAGGTACTGAAGAATAAAAAATTCAAAAGCTAAAGACTAGTTTGTTTTGGAAGATTTTGGTGTTTTAAGGGGAAAAAAAATACCATCATTCAATAGTGCCATAATTGGTCAAACAAACTTCAAGAAGCAAGATACACTTAAAGGAGACTATCATTGTCATAAATTTTTATAAGTACTTCAAATACTTTAAATAATTTTCCAAAGTGAAGAATGCAGTGAGTAGATTTTTTGTGTCTGTGCTTTGAGTCTGTTACCTGTTAACCTTTCTCTGAAAAGACATGCCAGGTGTTATTTTCAGACAATTGTTCTGTTCAGAGAAACACCAAGAACAAATAACTTTTTGCACTTAAGTGAGAGGAACATTTTAATGGTATTAGAAATAATTTTGCCTTGCTAGCTGCAGGGCTAACAAAAATAACTAAAGAAAAATAGTCCAAAATGTGATGAAAAGATATTTAGATTTGTACTGAAATTCGTTCGTTGTTTCTCAGACCTTTCTTTCACCAGCTGATAATACATGTCATGTATCTTTCATAGTCATGTCATGAAAGTAAAAGTATCTCTTCATTGTAGTGTAAGGTCATTTATCTTTTCAAAAATGACAGATATTACAAATAAGAGATTAAAGGTCTAAGATATTAATACTTTAAATTGGAAAAAAAGTTTCTAAACCCTGGATATTTTCTCACCATGACAAATTATTTTAATGTAACCAATATAGATTATATATTAGCCCCTCAAGTAATAAATGAAATTACAAATAACCTACATTAGGTAATATAAATTCATCCTAGTAAGTGTATGTTGGAAATCTGCTAAATAACTCAGTATTGTTTTTTCTAATTAAGGATGTTTGATATTAAGCATGGTAGAGTGAATTGTGTATCCCAGTTTGGACACATTCTTTGTCTTGGCCCACATTCTGGTGGGTGTGGACAGATTATAAAAAAGATCCCTTCAAGAAGTTACTTCAGTTAAGGTGTGGCCCAGCTGAATCAGGTTGGGCTTTAATCCAAATTACTGGAGTCTTTTCTAAGCAGAGTGAGGGTCAGATGGAAAAAGAAGCCCCTGGAGAACCAAGAAGCTGGAAGTTAATGGAACCTGGAATCCAGAAAAGAAAAGAAGACACAGTGATGTGTATTGCCAAGTGACAGAAAAGCCAAGGAACATCAAAGATTACCAGCCAACTCAAATATACTGACCCTGGGAGGAAGCAAGACTTCTAGCCTTTGAGACCATGAGCCAATAAATTCCTGTTGTTAAACTGAGCCCTTGGATAGTATTTGTTTTTGCAACTAGAAAACTAAAACACTAAGAAACTTAATTTTTTTAATTGAAAATACAACCCAACAAACATAAAACAATTACTTCACATGCAAAGCAGAAATGATTGAATGCCTTAAGTAGGGGCATATGCCACCTAGAGAAGCTGGTGTAGTGCGATGATAGAGAATACGAGTTTTATGCTCAGTTATTTTAGGTTCAAATATTTCATCTCTTATTTGGTTCTGGCCTTTGGGAATTGACCTTACCTATATGTGCCTTGGTTTCCTAACCTGTAAAATTGGTTTTCTTGCCATTTTTCCATATCTGCTTCCTGAAAGATGCATTATAGTATGTGCCCCATGCCAAAAAATCACCCTTTTTATTCTTTGATTTCCTTCTTCCCTCCTTCTCTTCTTCCCTCACACTTAATTCTGCTTTCTTCATTTCCTTCCTCTCTTAGAGAAGAAGTCTGTCTAGAATCCCTATATTTCTTCCTACCTGGACTAAACATCTTAGAAAAGACCCCTTCAATTCTTGTTTTGAGCCTATATTTAAATAACTCCCTATGCTTTGTCCTCTTGTTTTCTATCTGTATATGTACACACCACTCCACTGTCATGAGCTTTCCAAAATCAAAGATACTTCCCAAGCACAAATACCTTAGAGTCCAAAAGATGGGACTTCATTCCAAACTAAAATTCTGCTAGATGTCCTGGAATGCCTCCTAAGACTTCACCATGAAGCATCTGCCAACTGCTCAAAACTACACTAAAAATCAAGGGTTATCACAGAGATGGTGACAGATGTGTAATCACTTTGTGACAACTCATTGAGCTCTGCACTTATAAAAAAATATATCAAAACATTTAAAACTTAACTCACCCTTTTGCCCTACCACCTACTTCGCATTTGTCCAGGTCAAAATTTTGGAATTCACTTTCCCTTCTGCATGCCCCTCCCACCAATCCTAAATGTTTCCCTCTGCTTCTGAAATTCTGCTTGACTCTTCCACATTTGCTCTACTCCACTCCCACTCTCATGGGTCAGGCCAGAGGCCTTCGTAATCCTTTAAGCATTTCGCTGTCATGCCCTCTGAACACATCTCTTCCTTGGTCTTCTAATTCATCCTGCACATTACTGTCAGAATTATCTTCCCCCATGCAACCCCCAAAGTGATCCTTTCTTGCCTCAGATTTCCTATTGCAAATATCCAAAATAAGTAATATGGTGCTTCATGACCAGACTTCAATTCACTCTGGAGCCTCTTCTGAGTTCTCTCCATGGCAATTTCCCAAAACATAACCCAATGCCTATCCCATGTAGCCCAAACTCTACTCAGGTGAAGCGCTTCTTAGTTATGCCCATTCACTGGAACCCTTGCTTGAGGATCCTAGCAGAGTTCCTTGTCATACTCAGTGTGCAGTGCTGCATAACATCAGTACTCTTTAAATGCCATATATTTATTTAATCATTTTTACATGTCAGACTCTCCCATTAAGTTATAAGCTTCTAAAGAGGAAGACTCTGTCTTTTCCACCTTAATATCTAGCACACAAAATAGATTTGAGTTTGATATGAATAGTCTACATCTATTAGTGCCCCAAGACAAGGGCTAGCCATTTATCTTAAGTCAACAGTTTCCTGCTTTATATTTTTCTAAATTCTAGAGCATATTTGTCTCTCTGTTTTTCCCTGACTCATTTCATCACCTTGCCCTTAAATTTTCTTCATATTGAAATCTGTCAAAATGTACCCACACCCCACACCAGAGACACTTCTAATCACTCTGAGCCAGGGATCTAATTTTTTTTTTTTTTTTTTTTTTTTTTTACCTGAAAGGAGTGGGCTGAGAAAGTTGTCCTATTTGTAGCCCTCGTTGTTTACTTCTTGGATGCACCTGAGTCTTTTGTTTGTTTGAGTAATTTTCTTTTTAATATATGCTCAGTTTTACTCCATCACAAAGGAGATAAGGCACACTAAAAGATACAATGACTGATACAATAAATACACTGGTACTCAGTACCCAGTTTAAGAAATATAGCATGTCCTTCTCTGATCTAATTCCATTCCCTCCATGCCCACAACTAATCACTATCCTAACACTGGTGATTATTACTCACATGCATTTCTTTAAAATATTGCAACCTATGTTTGTATTTGGCAGTTTTCAATTGTATATAGATATAGATACAGATAGATGTTATCAAGTAACATGTCTTCTGAAAATTTTATTTTGATGAATACTTTGTTTTTCATTGATTCACTCCTGTTCTTACGTGTAGCTTGAATTAGTCCACTCTCATTGTCATATAAATTTCAACTGTATTTATAAATCAAACTTATTCATTCTCATTTTGATGAATAGATTTGTGGTATTTTTTCCCCCAAAATATTCTGGTAAGAATATTCTTGTATATATTTCCTTGGATATGTATGTGAATTTCTCTAGACATCACTATATACATAGAAATGGTATTTTGGAGGGGATAGGTAGTCCTATAACACTTTCTCTACCATACCAAAGATATCTACCAGGATTTTGATTGGAATTGTATTGAATTTTTATATTAAATTCAAGAGAATTTGCACCTTTACAATATTAAGTTTAAGTTCTTAATATCTTTCAATAAAATGCTATATTTTTCTTTGCAAAGACTATACACAGCTTGGTTGAATCAGGTGAGTCCCAAATTCCTTGTTTTTGTTGGATTTTAATTGGCACCTTTACATTAAATTGCATTGTGTACCTTTTCACTTCTGAGATACAGGCTAAATTTGTGTTTGATATTGATATAGAATCTACCAAGCAATTAATAGTTATTAATTCTATTTACTATATTATTCAATATAAATAGTTCACTATGTTTTCTAAATCGAAATTGTATTGTCTGTAAGATGAACTATTTTTTTCCTTTCTTGTCTTATCTTACACATTTTATTTCATTTATTTTTCCTTTGCTGTGGTTAAGAACACCAGGACATTATTAAAACAAGTGATGACACCAGCCATTTTTGTCTTGATTTCAGTTTCAACCAGAATATTACCAACGTTTCATCTTTAAGTATCATGTTATCTGTAGGTGAAGCTAAGAAATGTTCCTTCAATTCCTAGCCTGTTAAGAGTTGTTTAGATTTTCTCTGAAACCATAAATATGTGACAGATGCTACAGAGTCTATTAACATGATCAAATGTATTTATCCTTTGTACATTTGCTGGCCTACATTAATAAACTTTCTAATGTTAATCCATCCTTGAAATTGTTGAGCAAACCTTGCTTATTCATAATGGATTATTTGTTTCATATGCTGCTAGATTTTGATTGCTAATATTTGTTTCAACTTTTTACATCTGTGTCAGTGAATAAGATTTCCCTATAATTATTCTTTGTAAAAGGACCTTGCCTGATTTGAGTATCAAGTAAATTGTAGTTTCATGAAATGAATTTGGAGTAGTTTACCCTTTTTACTAATCTACTGAAGCTTATTCAATAGGAATGGTATCTCAAATGTATCTAACAACCTACTAGGAAAACACTTGACCATTTTTGTTTGTTTTTTGGAAGGTTACATTTGTAACTACTGACTTTCTGTTGGTTATAAGTCATATTAGTAAATATTTTTTCTAGAAAGGTGCTTACATCACCAAGTTTCAAATTTCTCAACAAAATTTTTGAACATTTATCTAATTAATCTAGAAACTTTGTTTTATCTGACCTTAGGACTTTCAAAATTATTTCTAATAACACTTAAATTTGCTTTTCTGTATTTATGAATCAATCTGGTCTAAAGTTTGTCTTTTTTATTAGTCTTTTTAAAGAATGCAGTTGGAGCATTGTTGATCCTCTCTGATTTCTCTTTGTTTATCTAATCCATTAATTTCTGAGTTTATTTCATTATTTCCTTCTTACAAATTTCTATTGTTTATATTTTCTTTTTCTAAATTTTCAGATTGCAGCTTATCTCATTATTTTTATGAACTTCTTTGTTCTATAGAAATCAATTTACTTAATAAATTTCTGTTTAATTACCATCTGACAGCATCACTCAAAATTCTGATAGTTTTCATTAATGATTAGTCCTTAATTATATTATTTTAATTTTCATATTTTCCTCTTTGATCCATGAATTATTTCAATTTTAAAAAATTTCCAATTACATCTTGTCTCTTATTTATGCTTTCATAAATTCATTTTAACTAGTAGTTCATAAGATGTGATTCGTTAAAAGCCATTTCTTAAAATCTTCCTTGTGATTTTGGAAATGATGCTTATGTGCTGATTTCTATTGCAGAATTCTAGTCATGTCCTTTAGATCGAGTTTGCTAATTGTGTTGTTTACATGTTCTACAATTTATTGCATTGTTTTGCTTTTTAAATGTTTCATCAATTAATTCCTGATAAATCTGTTTTAAAAATCTTTTAATCTAACAGAGTATTTATCAATTTCTCTCGGTAATCCCATACTTTTTTCCATGTCATTTATTTAGATGCATCCAAGTTTAGAGTGATCTACTTTCAGTGAATTGAACATTTTCTTCACTGTTTAAGGATCATATTTCTCTCTAATAATGCTTCTTCCTTAATGTACATTTTGAACCATATTAACAATGTTATGATGACTTTCTCTTCCTCAGTATTTGCCTTGTGTTTTTCCCCATTGTGTTCTTTTTCAATATGTGTTTTAAAACTATATGTATGCATCATTTAAATAGCTTCAACTATTTTTATAGTCCACCTTGGAATACTCTATCTTTAAACTGGTTATTTGAGTTCACATATTTATATTATTTTTTATCTTACAATTGTTCGGTTTATTATATGTACCCACATTTTATTTTGGAATGTTTGATTGACTTTTCTTATTTTATTTCAGCTTTCCATCTACTATTTTAAAAACTATTCTATTTATATCTCTTATTTTAGACTTTATTCTTAAAAATTAACATGCCCCTCAGCATACATTCTAAAGTTTATCAAAATCTCTACCCTTCTGCCAAACAATACCATAAAATATTTAACCTCAAATTTCCTTATCTTTTTTCCTTTCAGATATGATTTCTTTCCCATTTTCGCTATTCTCTAATGCTAGAGAGAATTTTTTTTTTTCCCAAGCTGCTCCCGTTTATTGTCAGGATGCACCTGTTACACAGAACTAGGAAATCTCTGTCCCAAGTGTGGCGCACAAGCAGCAGGGCCTGCTGGACATGAAGACATCATGAGGGAAAAGAACAGATGACATTTTGGTGATGAGCACTATTCATAAGATAACTAGAATCCATTTTTATTCTAGAAGTAACTGCTTTGGTTTACCTAAGACCCCAGAGACCACTTTAAAATCCTGGGAGAAGAAAGTATTCCCCCAAAGGGACAAGTGTCCAGAGCGACATCTGTAAAATAAACTACCAGAGAGGTCAATGGAATAAGGCCTATGGTTTGGAAACTAAACTGAGTAAATAAAAAAAAAAAAAAAAGAAATGAAATGATATTTAGAGGATTGAGATTCATACCCACTTCATATAATTTCTAGACGAATATCTTCTAATAAGATATTCTCCCACAGGCTGAGGAAGTACACTCTCACTATATGGAAATTTCTACTAGAAATCATACAGGAATCTTGAGGGAGAAGAGGAGCTATGGATCTTGCATCAGCTACAATAGGAATAGGTTCCTGAAGCCAGTTCACAACCTGACAGTTTTGATACTCAAAAGACTACTCCCTAAATTTTGGGAGTTTAATATTATTAGCACTCATATCAATCACCCTAACCCTCCAAAATTATTACTTCTATATACTTATTGATGTCTTAAATTTAATCTTGCCTTTATACATCTACTCTACTAGAAATTCCAGGCAGATTGTAGGATGGGACTGGGGTTTTGAGCCAGAAACTTGTTCTATTTATGCTGATAATGTAGCTGAGATGCAATTCTATCTATTCCCAGCTTCAGTGGAAAAAGAGAGTCAGCTCAGAGATGTGTGGCAGAAATAGGGATGTACTGCAGAACTATGTGACTTTTTATCTCTTCCTAATATATCTTTAACCTTTTGGCATCAATATTTTGTTTGAAGTGAATCTACAGAGAATTGAACATATCTGTATCTGAATATTAGGGAAGCTATAATATAAAGCCAAAGTAATATTAGGATGTCCCACTGATACTGCCTTTAATGCAGGTGCTTCTGCATATTTTAGTTTCCCAGGTTTACTTCAGGCCCCAGGTGGCAGGAAAAAGAAACTGCTATAGTGCAGAGTTCATGGCAGAGCACATTTTAGTTCAGGGTGACAATATTTTTTTTCTGTAAAGATCCAGATAGTAAATATTTTGGGATTTGGAGGCCATAATGGTCTGTGTCACAACTATTGAAGCATGAAAGTGGCCATAAACAACATGTAAATAAATGAATGGGGCTGTGTTCCAATAAAATTTTATTTACAAAGCAGCCAAAGGGTCACATTTGGCCCAACAGCCACAGTTTGCTGACCTCTACTTCAGTGTGCTCTACATCCAGATCTTCACCTACCTACCCACATATTTCAGTAAAATTCTGAATTTCTCAATGTCCTTCCCAAATTTAAACCTGAATTTGGATATTTTAGAGCTATCTTTTCCAAGTGACTAATTTAAAAGAGTGATTTTTATGTTTAAGTGGTTAATTTATTGGGGATTCCATTTAGATCTTTATTTCTAGTTCGTTTGCTTATTTATTTATTTATTTATCTATTTTTTATGTATTATTGAGTTTTGTCTCATAGTCATAAAATCCATGAAGAGAAATATAATGCTGTAGAAGGCTTGTCATTCTGGCTCATTTATCATACCTAGACCTTGAAGGTAACACATTGTACATAAGTGGAGACTGAGCATCATCGCACAGTTGTAATGAATCTGCATTGGAGAATGTCAAGACTTTGTTAGATAACCTGCCCACAAAGTAGCAAGATGGCATTAGCAGTGTTTTTGAAAAGTGAACCCAGAATCTGGATATTCAATCCACATAACTTGGCCTGTAAGCATATAAAGTCATGCTTCCCAAACTATGTGCCAAAGATTCCTGGAATGCTGCAGTAAACTCACAGATTTCCAAGGATATTTTAAATTTTCAAATAAGAAAGGAGATGCCAGATACCTGGCTACCTATTTATCTATTTGCCTATAAGCTTATATTTCTGACTTACCTCTTTTGACCCTTTTACACCAAAAATTTAAATCTTTATTTGAAGCAGCAAGATTTTCTTTCTATGTTTAAGTTTGGATTTTCCATTAGATATTCCTTTTTCTCATACTGGAATTTCCATTACTCAGGCATTAGCTATTCTAGAGCTATTAATATTTTTCCTACCTTTTTTCTCTTATTTCTATCCCTTTGTCTGTTTGCTCCTTTGGAAATCAACTGTTGGCTTACTTCTCTAAGAAATTTAAATTTTCTACTTTCTTTCTAATATTACCTATCTATTTTTAGATTTCTTTCAAAAAGCATCTTTGTCTTTGGGAATTTGCGGGCAGTCTTTCTCATAGCCAGGCCTTCAGTTTCCTCCTAGAGCCAGAACTGCAGGCAGAATTCCTTACCAAAGTGGGAAATAAGCCTTTGGAAGTATTAGTCTGAAGTTCTACCAACCAAACTAGCTATCCTACACACAACTGCTAGAACAGTGTTCATAAACTACCATTTTTAATTTCACCATTACCCTCTTCAGTAGATAAGTAGTGTCTCCTGGTGAATTTATTCAGTGACTTATCCATGCCCCGACTGTGATTCTTATAGTATTCTCTAATCAAACATCATTTTGTCTTTCAAATGTATTTCCAAATATATCTTAAAAAAATAAACAATTTTCCCCAACACAAAAAGCTCTGCAAACAAAAAGTATGAATGAAAGCAAAATTAAAAATATATATCCTTCCCTACACAGAATCTATTTTGTAGAAAACAACATAGTATGCAACTTTGGTTTCCATCCTATAAATTATAATGCTAAAAAACCTATCCACATATAAAGCTCTCAGAGCAAGAAAAAGAGAAAGGTAGCTTTAAATTATGTTCTTATTGCAGAATTAAGAATTAACAATTTTTGTTAATGCAGTAGGACCTGCCTAATTTTAAACCCTTCTCTTTAATTGTAAATTTCCCTAACAAAAGTGTTCATCTTCAAGAATATTCCTTCTAAGCTGTGACAATGGTATTGAGAAAAATAGGATGTTGTAAATTTCAGAAGCAGCAAATAAGAACTAGATCTGATCCTGTCCAGTTTTGCTTCAGGACTTAAGTTCATAAGGTGAAAAGAATTTTGTCAAACTTTTCAGCTTCGTATCAAACTAAATGCTGTCTTGAATGCCTTTACTGTATAATATAGTGTAGATCTGCTTCAGTGTTCAAGGAGCATAAATTTTCCATATGGACTACATTGTAGGTGTGAAAGTTTGTAGTTGAAAGACATGTACTTGGCAAAAACTTAAAATTACAAGAAGCTTTTTGAGTAAGTGAAAGGTGAGAAATTACTACAGTCAGATCTGAATATCTGATTTCTTCATTTTGAATTTTACAGTTTTCTTTGCAGCACTTGGAAAGTTAAATGAGTCTAAAATCATTATCATTTTATATTTATTTTTCAAAAAAACTTTCTTTGGAAACATTTTGTTCATTGAGGTAGAAGACTTTCTTTTTAAATGTGCTCTAAGTTATACAGAAAAACTTTTATTTTACAACTTGTAGCATATTGAGAGTCAAGACCAAATGAAAGAAAATGAAAGCATACATACAGCAGGATTTGGCAGAAATATATGTTCATTCCTCATCAAAAAGCTATATTCTTTTAAATTGCAAAACTTTGAAGCAGAATGTGTAAGGTAATACCATGCTTAATATTAGGACTGAAAGGTTCACCTGAAGACAAGTTTCTCTCAGATCCTTTCACTGATTCAGAGATAAAGATGCAGATACCTGCACACCCTAAGTCAGTCTCTCTCCAGGCTTCACATCATTTAAAGCATGATTTCATCCACTTTTATACTAATGATTATTAATCTGTGACTGCAGTCCATATAGCTCCTCCAACTTTTATTGTACATTATCTGAATGTCTCAATTGGCACCTCAAACACAACCTTTATAGAAATAAGTTAGTTGTTTATAACATCCAAATTTAATCTCAATACTAATTACTGTCCAGATTAATTAATCAGTAACTTGAAAATCTTCCTCATTTGTTTTTACTTCTCTGCTCACCCAATGAACACCACCCCCCACAAAAAATACTTTTGAACCCATTCTAGCCACCAATTATCTCTCACTCTTATGAACTTCTATTTAAGCCTATCATCAACCTCATTAGTTTAAAGCCTTATTATTTCTTACCTTAGTTTAGAACAATAACCGGCAAATTGCTCTTCCTGCCTTAATACCCTCCTTTCTATTCCCATGGAGGCCTTCTTATTATCTTTCTTAAAAATAAAAAATCTCATCATATCATTTATCTTTTAAAATCCCTCCACTGGGTCCCTAATAACCACAAGACTAAAGACAAACTCAATGTCAAACAACTGGAAGATCTTATATGGATGATATTTATAAATATGTAAATGATATTAAAATACTGATTGTATATAACAACAAAAACATTGTGTAATTTGTGCATATATGCCACGCAAAATATATAATCCAAAAACACTTGACAGTAGTATATAATATGAGAAAAATAATGGAAACTAAAACAAACTAAGGTTGTTTTATTGTTTAAAAATGGGTTTAAAGTTATTAAGTTATATTGAATTATTATGGGGAACCACAAATATTAGAGATCATGAGTAAAACTTCCAAACTAAGAAAAGAAAGAAAGATAATGATTCCCAGACTTAACTGGACAAGAAAAATGCCTTAAAGCATCAAGGCACTGAAAGGTTTAAAGACAAAAGATGGAAAAATATATACCTGGTGAATGCTAGCCAAGAGTTAGCTGATGTAGCTATATTAATGTCAGATGAGGAGAGGATGTCATCAACATGTTGACGTAAACAGCTATGGAAAATCTCTCCTTAGAGTTTCAACAACAAAACAAAGGACAATTATGAATTGTTCAGAACTCAGGAGTAAGATACAGATGAGAAGGACCCTACAAATGATGAGCTGAAGAAAGAGATAAATATCAGATAGGAAAATCCCATTCCAGACAGGCTGGCCCTCTCCTCTCTCCCTCACTCAATCACACACAGCTCAGGAAGGATATAGAAACAGCAGCCAGTATCCTTTCTACTGGGGACAGAGAATAGGAATTTTCTCATAGCAGTGAGACAGACCCCCACCATTTGGAGACCTGGGGAATAGGGGAGGGGATTTCAAGGCCCAGATCAGTGAGATACCGAGTCTGAGAAAACATGAACAGAGAATGTTTTTCAGCCTTGTGTCTGAAAGCCCTTCCCCCACCCCTGAGGGAAACAGCAGTGGGGGTGTTATCCTTGCTTTGGGATGGCTGGAAACTGCACAGCTGGGGGAGTCTTCTGCCACAAAGAGGGAAACACAGCCCACACTGAGCCAGATTTGGGATGGCAAAGTGAGGGCAAAGGAACCCCAGAGTTTCAGCTCTGCCTGGTCAGGGGCAGCCTGGATGATGAGGCAAACTGCTTCTGAGAATGGTTAAGTTACCTACAGCACCATCTGCTAGGCAGACCAGAAAGTGAAAGTGAATTGAAGGACTCTTTATAGACTATGCAGATGCTATTTCAGACCCACTGGAGCTGATATAGACTCCCTGCATGGGAAGACACTCCTGTTTTGGCTGAGAAATACGGATGACCCCACTGTTAAAGCAGTACCCTAAAATAAACCCAGGTCTTGCTGACCAGTGAAAAACAGAGCACCACTTGGAGACAGCAGGCTTTTTGCCTGCACACACATAGACCTTGCTGTGGTGCCCAGTGCCTAACCAACATTCCTGAGGCAGTTCCCTGTGGATGCCTGGTTTTTGAGGAAGACTGGGTGCAAAGCCAATCTGGTAACTGGCTGGTGACAGAGACAAACAGATAAGAACAAAGCCAAACAACAAGAAAACACTAGGCAAAAGACAGAAAATGACCTGTGGAAAAACTAAGCAAGGAAATCAGATGCCTAGACAACAACAAAAATCATGATTCATACCAGGAAACAGGTAGATATGGCCCAGCCAAAGGAACAAACTAACACCTCAACTGAGGTACAGGAGTTGAAACAACTAATTAAAGATGTTCAAACAAATCTAAATCAAATCAACGAGTTGAGTGAAAAGTGGCAAAAGAGATGAAAGATATAAAGAAGACACAAGATGCCCATACAGAAGAACTTGAAAGTTGAAAACACAAATGGCAGAACATATGGGAATGAAAGGCACAGTAGAAGAGATGAAAAATACAATGGAGGTATACAACACCAGATTTGAAAAGACAGAAGAAAGAACTAGTAAACTAGAAGACAGACCATCTGAAATCCTACACACCAAAGAACAGATAGGGTAAAAGAATGGAAAAATATGAGCAGGGTCTCAGGGAACTTAATGACAAAATGAAGTGCAAGCATATTTGTATTATGGCTGTTCCAGAAGGAGAAAAGAAGGGAAAAGGGGTGGACAGAATAATAGAGGAAATTATCACTGAAAATTTCTCAATTCTTATGAAAGCATAGAAGTACAGGTCCAAGAAGCACAGCATACCACAAGCTGAATACATCCAAATAGACCTACTCCAAGACACTTGCTAATCAAGACTGTCAAATGTCAAAGACAAAGAGAGAATTCTGAAAGCAGCGAGAGAAAAGCTGTCCATCACATACAAGGAAGCTCAATAAGACTAAGAGCAAATCTTTCAGCAGGAACCATGGAGGTGAGAAGCCAGTGGTATGATATATTTAAAATTCTGAAAGAGAAAACTGCCAACCAAGAATTCTGTATCTGGAAAAACTGGCCTTCAAAAATGAGGGAGAGTTAAAAATATTTGCAGATAAACAGACTCTGAGAGAGTTTATGAACAAGAGACTTGCTCTACAAGAAATACTAAAGGGAGTGCTACAGACAGGAAAAGAGAGGAGAGAGAAGTTTGGAGAAGAGGGTAGAAATGAAGATTAGTGGTAAGGGTAACTAATAGGGTAAAAAGAGATAAAATTATAAGATATGAAAGATAAAACTTAAAAGAAAAAAATAGTTGAATAAAGTTCTGCCTTTACAGAAATAACATTAAAAGTTAGTAGATTACATTCCCTAACCAAAAGACATAGACTGGCAAAATAGATTTTTTTAAAAAATACAGGATCCATCTATATGCTGTCTACAACAGACTCACTTAAGACCTAAGGACAAATACAGGTTGAAAGTGAAAGGTTGGAAAAGGATATTTCATGCAAACAACAACCAGTAAAGAGCAGGGGTAACTATACTAACATTAGACAAATTAAACCTCAAATGTGAAATAATTAAAAGAGACAAAGAATGAAACAATATATTAATAAAAAGGATAATCCACCAAGAAGACATAACTATCATAAATATCTATGCACCGAGCCAGAGTGCCCCAAAATACATGAGGCAAATACTGACAACACTGAAGGGAGAAGTAGACATTTCTACAATAATAGTTGGAGACTTGGATACAGCACTCTCATCAATGGATAGAATATCTAGACAGAGGATTGTGGAGAGCCGTTTTTAGCCATTTTCCGGGTTAGGGCCTAGTGGGCATTCTGCAGCCTGCTCCTAGAGTACGCCCCTCCCATCGAGTGAGCCGGGATGGCGCTCGCGTCCTGTTTCAGCCTGCTCCTAGAGTACACCCCTCCCATCGAGTGAGCCAAGATGGCGCTCGAGTCCTGCTTCCGCATTATGGCGCAAGAAGCAGCAGTTGCTGCTAGCCTATTGTACACACTTACGTGGTGCCTGTTTGTTGGTAGTGATCATTGTATATAAGAAAGTTCCCGGGCAGAGCTCGGGGAGACAGCCCACAAGGAGCCGTACCTGACGGCCGCATCGAGGCTGTTCTCCCGCGAGGCACTCTGCCACGCGTGGTAATCTGTAACAGAGAATGCTTGTCTAGCTTCAGTAAAAGAATTGCTCTCACAACCACCGTGTGGCTCGAGTCGTGACTTCCAGCCAGATCAGTTTTGCGTGGTCTGCATCTCTCTCTCTCTCTCCATCCCTTGTTTCTCCCCTCGCCGGCCGGGGAGCAGGGGTCGAGCGGGGCGGCGCCGGACAGAGGATCAATAAGGAAACAGAGATTTTGAATAATATGATAAATGAACTAGACGTAACAGCCATTTACAGAGCAATGCACCCAACAACAGCAGGATACACTTTTTTTCCAAGTGCTCATTGATCATTTTCCAGGATAGAGCACCTGTTAGATTACAAAGCAAGTCTCAATAAATTTAAAATGATCAAAATTATACAAAGCACGCTCTCAGGTCATAATGGAAGGAAGTCATAAATCAATTACAGGTAGAAGGCTGGAAAATTCTCAAATACATGGAAGCTAAACAACACACTCTTAAACAACCAATGGGTCAAGGAAGAAATTAAGGAGAAATCAGTAAATATGTTGAGGCAAATGAAAATGAGAACACAACATATCAAAACTTATGGGATGCAGCAAAGGCAATGCTGAGAGGGAAATTTACTGCCCTAAGTGCCTATATCAAAAAAGAAGAAAGAGGAAAATCAAGGAATTTATGGCTCACTTGGAGGAACTAGAGGAAGAACAGGAAACTAACACCAAAGCAAACAGAATGAGATAAATAACAAAGATTAGAGCAGAAATAAATGAAATTTAGAACAGGAAAACAACAGAATCAGTAAAAACAGAAGTTGGTTCTTTGAGAAAATCAATAAAATCAATGAATCCTTAGTGAGACAGACAAAGAAAAAAAGAGAGAGTATGCAAATTAATAAAATCAGAAATGGGACAGAGGGCATAACTACTGACCCCACAGAAAAAAAGAAGATAGTGAGAGAATAATATGAATAACTATATGGTACACTAGACAACTTAGATGAAATAGACAACTTCCTAGAGAAGCATGAACAACCAACATTGACTCAAGAAGAAATAGAAGACCTTAACAAACCAATCATAAGTAAAGAGGCTGAATCAGTCATCAAAAAACTCCCAAAAGGAAAAGTACAGGATCAGACGGCTTCACTTGTGAATTCTACCATGCATTCAAAAAAGAATGGGTATCAATCCTGCTCAAACCTTTCAAAAAAACTGAAGAGAAGGGAAAGCTGCCCAACTCATTCTATGAAGCCAACATTACCCTAATACCAAAGACAGACAAAGATAGTACAAGAAAACTACAGATCAGTCTCTCTAATGAAAAAGATGTGAGAATCCTCACAAAATACTTGCAAATAGAATTCAGCAGCACATTAACATAGTTACACAACATGACCAGGTTTTATTCCAGGTATTCAAGTGTGGTTCAACACAAGAAAATCAATTAAAATAGTACACCACATCAATAAATTAAAAAGGAAAATCCATAAGATCATCTATTGATGCAGAAAATGCATCTGACAAAATTCAACATTCTTTCTTGATGAAAATGAAGGAAAATTTAATAAATTTTGTTAAGACAATTGTTTGTGGACAAAGGTAAAATTCAAATCCTCTCTGGCATGGTAAGGAAAAATCAAATCCAATGGATGATATATTTAAATTTGAGAGGCAAAATTATGATTTTGAGGTAAGAAATGTTCTTTATAATGCTATTTTAAAGTCCAATTAAAAGTAAAATTTTTTAAATTAAAAATACAGCATAAGAAGATATAAAAAACAATCTACTAATTAGGATATTTGTAACCCATGCAACAAAAAAATCTATCAGAAAAAAAGAAAAAGAAATATGGGGGATGACATCAGAATTCAGCATGAGATGCTCCATGAACCCTCTCCCCACTGAAACAACCATAACAGATGACATTTATTTAAAAAAAAAACAAAAACTAAAGTTACAGGAAATTTTGCTAAAGGCATACAGAAAATAAACATTTATTTAAGAAAATCTATTGTGTCTTGGTAAGAACAGCGAGGATCTGTGACTGTTGAGCCAAGGAATGCACCCTCTTTCCCTTCCACAACCCAAAGATGAGCATGATAGAAGCTCCATTCTTGGCAGATTTGGTAAAAAAAGAAAAAAAAAAAATTTGGCTCACACTCACTTCAACTCCCAGCAAAGTTTGCAGTGTCTTCCCAGGAGAAGCAGACAACCAGCATTTCTCATCCTCCAGCTCTGTATAAGACAAATTATATTCCAGATGAGTATGGCCAAGAACTCAAAAGCTTCTTTCCTCCACCCAACCCCTACCCCAAGTATGGTAAGCCAAGAATACTGGGACCCAGACTGCTCTCATCCCAGCTTGTTCATAGAGTGTGGGTCCCACATCATAAGAGGCAAGCTGAGAATACCAGTGGCTACCAATCCACCCAACACCCTGCTTATAAATCTATTCATAATGCAAAGGCTTTCAGGCTGAATTTTTTAAAAAGATCCAACTATATGCTGTATGTTCTGTATTCAGGAGACACATTTTAGATTCAAAGATACAGATAGCTTCATAGTAAAGAGAAGAAAAAAAGATATATCATGCAAACAGCAGACATGAGAAAACTGGAGTGCCAAACTTACATTAAACAAAATAGACTTTAAACAAAAAATTTTACTATATACAAAAATGGAACATTTTAGATAAAAAGTCCAAGAATCAGGAACCTATAACTATAAGCATATATGCACCAAGCAAGAGAGCCCAAACACATGAAGAAAAAAATGACAAAATTGAAGGAATAAATAGACAATTCAGTAATAATATTTGGAGATTAAAATAATCCACCATCAATAAGGATAGAACAACTAGTTGGAAGATCAATAAGGAAATAGAAACTTGAACAACAACCAATTAGGTGTAATAGACATCTATGGAACACTCCATCCAACAAGAAAAGTAAACATTCTCCTCAAGTACCCATAGAACATTCTCCAGGATGGGATGTATGTGAAGCCATTAAAAAAACCTCAAAACTTAAAATAATTGAAATCATACAAAATATGTTATGCAACAGAAATAGAATGAAATTAGAATTCAATAACAGAAGGACATTTGGAAAATTCACACATACATGATGTGATAGGTTGCATTATGTACCTCAGGGGGAAAAAATGTTCTTAATAATAATCCTATTCCTATGGGTATGGACACATTGTAAATTGGACCTTTTGAGGATGCTGTTTTTAGTTAAGGTGCAGCCAACTGAAACAAGAATGGTCTTAATTCTATTACAGGAGGTCTTATAGAAAGAATGTCATGCGGAGGAGCAGGAAGAAGGACATGACTGACAACCCAGAAGAGAAAAGTAAGGATATCACCATGTGATGGGAAAGCCAAGGAACCCAAAGATTGCCAGTCAGCAAGAATGCTACCAACCCTGAGAGGAAGCAAGTCTTCTAGCCTCTGAAATTGCAAACCAATAAATTCCTGCTGTTAAACTATCCCATTATGTGTTATTTTTCTTAGCCTCCTGGAAAATAATGTATCCTAAATAACCAATGGCTTAAAATGGAAAATCAGAAAGTTCTATGAGATGAAGGAATATGAGTATACAACATATAAAAACTTATTGGAGCAGCTAAAGCAAAAACTTATACTCTGAATACTATCAAATGTTGTTGAAAGAAATTAAGGAAGAGTTAAATAAACAGAAGACATCCATGTTCATGGACCAGAAGACTTAATATTGTTTAAATGGCAATATTTTCCTAATTGACTTGCAGATTAAATGCATTCCTCAACATAATTCTAGGAGGCTTCTTTCCATATATTAACAAGCTAATCATAATACTTAGAAATTCAAAAGGCACAGAATTATCAAAACAATGTTAAAAAAGAAAAACAAATTCAGAGGACTCAAACTTCCTGAATTCAAAACTTACTATGAAACTGCAGTAAACAAAACAGGGTGGCACTGTCATAAGGACAGCATGTAGATTAAAAGAATAGAATTTAGTGTCCACAAAAATTAAAACCCTTGCATTTATGGTCAATGGATTTTCAAAAGGCTGCCAATAATTCAATAGGGAAGGAATAGTCTTTTCAACAGATGGTGCTTGAACAATTATATACCCACTGCCAAAAATGGAGTTGGACCCTTAGTTGACACCATATACAAACATTAATTCAAAAAACATGAAAACCTAAATGTAATATCTGATATTATAAAAATGTTAGAAGAATACATAAATACAAATATTCATGACCTTGGATTAGACAACAGGTTTCTTAATATGACCCAAAAAGCCTAAGCAAAAAATAAATAAATGGAAATTTGGACATCTTCAAAATTAAAACTTGTGTTGCAAAATACACCATCATTATGTGAAAAGACAGCCCCCCCGGTGGGAGCAAATACTTGCAAATTATATATCTGATAAGAGACTTGATCCAGAATATATAAAGAACTCTTATACAATTTATAATAAAGAAAATGGCAAAGATCTGAGTAAATGTTTCTCCAAGGAAGATAAGCAAATGGCCAAAAGGACATGAAACAATGAGCAACATCATTAGTGGTCAGGGAAAAAGCAAATCTAAAACACAATGACATACCACTGAACAGCCACTAAGATGGCTATAATGAAAAAGATATAATAAAAAATGTTGGTGAGGATGTGGAGAAATTTGAACCTTCATACACTGCTGATGGCAATGTACAATGGTACAGCTGCTTTGGAAAACAATTTGGCAGTTACTCAAAAGTTTAAACATAGAGTTACTGTATGACCTATCAATTCCACTCCTAGGTATATGCCTAAGTGAATTGACAAAAGAATATGTCCTTTCAAAAATGTACACTCTGTGTTATATTCATGCAATGGAATGCTATTCAGCAACAAAGAAAAAAAATGAAGTAATGATTCATGTTACATCCTGGATGAACCTTGAAAACATGTTAAGTGAAAGAAGTCAGTCACAAAGGACTATATATTGTATGAATCAATTTATAAGAAATGTCTGGAATAGGTATACATGTAGAAATATAAAATATATCTGTGGTTTCCCAAGGCTGGGGTGGGTTGGAGACTGAGGTGGTAGAGAGAATGACTGTTAATGGGTTCAGGACTTTATTGGAGTGTAATAAACATTTTCTAAAATTGATTGGGTTATGGCTGCACAATTCTGTGAATATATGAAAAAACACTGTACACTTTAAGTAGGTGAATTGTTTGATATGTGAATTATAGCTCAATAAAGCAGTTAATGTGCAAACTATTCTCAAGGATTTAAAGGAAAGGATGAATGTCATGGAAAAAAGTGGGAGATACAAAGAAAAACCAAATGGAACTCCTAGAGTCTTTCACCCAAAAGAAAGAGAAAAAGAAAGAGAGGAAGAAAGAAGGAAGGAAGGAAGGAAAGAAGGGAGGAAGGAAGGAAGGAAGGGAAGGAGGGAGGGAGGGAGGAGAAAGAATAAAAGAAGGAGAAAGAAAGAAAGAAAAACAAGATGGACTGAACAACAGATTAGATACTGCAGAATAAAAAAAAAAATTCAAGACATCACAATTGACACTGAAAAAACTGAAGCATACAGAGAAAGAAAAATGAAAAGTCCCACTATGAAATGTGGCACATTTTCCAGCATAGAAACTGGTGTGTAATTGGAATGCCTGCAGGGAAAATCATGGACGTGCTCAGCAGCCCTCTCCCAGTCATTGCCTACACCCCTCCTTATGCCCTCTTGCGTCATTGTGTGCAGCTGTTTCGATGTGATTCCATCCTTGCAGCAAGGGGTTGGGGTTTGGGGGTGTAATTGGAATGGCTTGACCGTACCTTGAACCCAAAACCAGGAACAAGCAATTCCAGCTGCTTATCAGGGTGGAAAGTCTCCTAGCAGGGCCCCCTACCCCTGTGGTGTGTAAACACCCAGCTCTCCAGCAGCACAGGGGTCCGACTTCTTCAGTGTGAAGCAGGGCATATGGAGCTGCCATCAACTCACCCTGTCTGAGCAGTTGGCCTTCCTTGGGAACCTGCCAAGATGGGATCTCTTCCCCTGGTCTTTGTGCTGGGTATGAAAAAACATGGTCATTTCTTCAGAATTTCTGTTGTGTCTGAGCCTGTGTAACCACGATGCACCATGGAGCAACTCACTCCACAATTCCCAAAAGAGAGAAGAGAAAGCAAGTGGCAGCAGAATATTTGAAGAAATAATGGTTGATTTTTTTTCCAAATATGTTGAAAACTATAAACCCATACATCAAAGAAACTCAACAAAATTCTGAGGATAAACAGAAAGGAAACACACAAGGAAACATAAACAAATTGCAAAAAATTACAGAGAAAGTCTAGAAAGGAAAGAGAAGGGAGTGGAGGTTGGAAAAGAAGCATATTTAAAAGGAATACAAAGAATGACAGCAGACCATTATAAACAAGGCAAACCAGGAGACAATATAATAATATCTTTAAATTTTCAAAGATGAGCAGGAATATTCTATGTCCAGTTAATTTCTATATTTAGAAAAATATGTTTCAAAATAAAGATAAAATATATAATTTAATACAAAATATGAAAGAATTCAGCATGAGGATACCTGCACTATAATAAATGCAATAGGAAATTTAACAGGCTGTAGACTGACTGATACCAAAGGGAAACTTATACATAATCAAAAAATTGAAGAATTGCCTAATAGTAAATGTGTGGGTCAATATAAATACTTTTATTCACCTTTCCAATTTCTGTAAGAGAGAGTTGACTGTTTAGAGCAAAATTAATAATGTATTTTGGGTTATAATTTATGTAAAAATCAAATGTGTAAAAGTAATACCACAAAGTAAGTGGAGGAAAGAAAGTAATCTGATGAAAACTTGTACATTATAGGTAAAGTGGTAAAGTTGTATTTGAAGGAAGACTGTGATAAGTTCAGGATAATAAGATATCTTACAGCCTAGTGCAACAACTAAAAGATAAAATGAAGAGGTGAAACTAATAAGCAATAGAGAAGGTAAAATAGAATAATAAAAAATATATAAATACTACTAAATCAGGCAATGAAAGAGGCAGCAAAGGGACAAACAAAATACACAGAAATGTAATAGACTTGAACACAATCAAATCCACAATAATAAATATAAATGATCTACATACTCCAATTAAAGAGCAGAAAGTGTAATAATAGATTAACAAAACAGATCCACCTATATATGTATACCCAAAAATTTTGCTTCAAATATAAAGCCTCAGAGAAGTTAAAATTAAAAGATGGAAAAATAAAGTAGATTAAATGCTACCAGAATGTTAATACTCTATATTTAACAGTATAAATCAATATCTGAAATAGTTGAAGGAACTTTAAAAATGATATTAACATAGTTACATTATTTCCATATTAATTTATGGTTGCATTGGTTGCAAAATATGTATCTACTGAAACTAAAAATCAAGTTTTTAGAAAAAAAAAATCTGTGTAATAAAATTCATTAATTATTTATGAAGATTCCACTCATTAAAATAATTTTAAAACAAAATTTAAGAGTTAGATGATACTTATTTAATTTTGGTGGTTATTAATCTAAAGTAGCATGAGAAAATATCTGAAATAACATGAAACTTTGTCATATTTGAGAAAAATTGTTTCAATAAGAAATACTGATATTAAAACTTGTTGAATGTTGAAAAATTTGCAGTTGGTGAATGTTAATGAGAAAGTCTGAGGTTTCAGCCAAAATTTTAAAAATATTCTGGATATTTTACTTTGACAGTCTTAATCATATTTAACTCTTTCTGAATAATGCAATAATGGGTAAAAGTCAACTAAATCTCTCCCAATATTTCTTAATAAACTTTATATTTGCTATCACACATAAAAATCAATCACAGAGAATTAAATAAAATCTCTGAGAAGCTGGGAAGCTAAGTAACACAATTTGGAAGAGTGTTTGCATTTTGATGGTCAGCCCAAAATGCCACACTTTGGAAATCAAGTCTTATACACATGTGCTTTCAGGAATTGTGGAATGATAAACTGTTGCAACATTTAGTTCAGCTTTAACAAATGATCTGTAATACTGGTTTTAACATTTTGTTAGCTTTACAAGTGAGACACAGTTCAGTTCTTAAGGCTGACTGATAATTCATCTGCTGTTAAGAGTGCTTGAACATACAAAATTAAAAGGAAACTTTAATTGAGAAGTAATGACTATAGTTAAAAAAAAAAAAAGAAACTAACTCATAATTTAATTGAGCTGTGGGCATCACTATGGCCCTTTGTTTGTTTGTTTGTTTTTTAACAGCCTGATGGTATAGCTTAATCTTCCAAATTAGAAGGTACTTCATTTCAGCCCCAAATAGTAGTCTTCATTTCAAACAAAGGAAGGTAACACACATCTGATTTCAGCTAAAACTTAACCTAAAGCAACCCAGAATTATATGTAAAAGACATCAAATTGGTATGCAAAATGTTCTTTGAAAAGAATTCAATATATCAAGCTCTGGGAAACTCGGGTATTAAACATGGAAAAAATTGAAAAAATATATCTCATTAGATATTTCTTGCTGTGGAACGGAGTTTGTTGCTCTCTGATTCTACTTCAAGGTCCTGAAAGAGTGAGCAAGCTAATATTGAATGGCAGGATAGTAATAACGTTTATATCTCTTTCTCCAAGGGACTCAGATTCTTTCAGAATGATCTCATTAATCCTCACAGCATCCCTGCAAGGTAGATTGGTAAAAATAACTATAATAACCACTTTATAAATAAAAATAGAAAAAAATTTTGCAGTTTCATGTAAATAAAAAAGAAAAGTGTACTTTTTGCTTTCAGTTTGCCAGTTTATCTGCTAGACTGCTACTTTATTAACTTTGAGATTTGTTTTTGTTTTGAAATTGATAAGCTCATTAAGTAACATCTGACTGAAATATCCATCTGCATTCTATTGAGTTTATAGTTATCAAGTTCTATTCTATTTAACTAGGATATTTAAATTGTAAAAGATTTCTCACTAGGCAGAAATGTGAAAATTAACAAACCCTAAAAAGGTGCAGCATAACATCATGTACACAATAGATCATCAAAAATAAATATAAGAATATTCCAATAAACAGGATAGCTACCCTATGAGAAACCCAGTTGTAATTAGCACATATTTAGCTTTCCATCTCAAAGTAAGTGAGAGAAGCATTTATGCAGAATGTCAAACTATTGAAATATATCAATATTTTCCAGCTGTATTTTTTGTTTATTGTTAAAATAACACATTTCATGCAGAAAATTTTAGAAAACACAAAAAATTACATAAATAAATTTATAATTATAAAATATAAAAATCAATATTCATAATCAATCAATAATAAACTATTGTAAAAGATGGGCATGTTTAATTCCAGGTTATTGTCTGCGCACATACACATTTTATAAAGTATGTATTTTACAGTCATACTGAATATGCAATTTTGAGAACACATGTTAACCTAACATTGCAAATACTTTTCTTTAAAAATTATTGAAACATTAATTCCAATATCCCTACAGTAACATATAATAGTAGAAATTATTTAAGATGTTTCTTTTGGTAGATAATAAATTGTATCTACATTTTGTATTGCAAGCAGTGCAGGAGTGAGGCTCTACAAGCATCAAGTATTTGTCTACATTTCATATTATTTCTGTAGATCATTTCCAAAAAGTGAATTGCTATGGCTTTTCCATTGAAGTTTTTGTAAAATGGGAATATATTGTCCCTTCTGATCTTTGTTTTGTTTTTTTTTAATTTCGATTGCTTTATCTGTTTCATCAAGGGGGCTAACTACTTGTGACTCCACTTTTCTCCATTATATGTTTAATGCTTTTCCTTATTCATCTACTAGGGTGTGTTTTTAGTCCATTTTTAAACTGTGTATTAATTAATTCTTTAAAATCATGTCTACTCTTTTATAGTAGCAGGCAGTAAAAGGAAAGACAGAAAAAAAGCAATAATGCTTGTAACCTAGAAATAACCATAGTGGTGATCTGTCATCCATGTTTCCATAAATCCTTCCAGGCACATAAGAGGATATGGAATCAGATTGATAATGAGTGAGTAGATTGAGAGCAAGAGAAACAATTTTATAATAATATAACATTAAATGTGATTTAAAATATTAAAATTTAGTTTTTACTTAAATCTAAGAAAAGAAATACAAACTAAATTGATACTGAAGGGGTTCTAGAATGTCATATAAATCTTCTCCACTATGGAAGATATTATTTTCTTAAAATTCACTTTAAGGTTGAGAAAAGGGATTCTGATATCTCTATTGAGTTTTCAGACATTATTATTTTATTAACCCATATGATTATATTTTAAATACTATAAGATTAACTCCATGCTATATAAATGAGGTTTTTAGAGTCTCATATTTTCCTCTACCATCCCTACCCCACTTGACTCTTTTTATTGCTTGAATTATTTTTAATTTGTCATGTTTTCTTGCATTTACTTCCTGTTCAGTTATATAATTTTGTTTCTTTATTAAGATTACTTTAATTTTCAAATCCAGCTATTTTATTGCTTTTCAAGTGTGTATATAGCATTTGCATGCATGCAGTTAAATGAAAGAAAAATAGATTTATAAATTAAAAATAAATATGTCAGTGGGTTTGTATTTTAAAGATACAAAGCTATTCACAAGCAAAAATAATTTCTAGTATCACAGACTTTCCCTTCTCTAACACCTACATGCACCTATTCTTACACATCTACAGGCACCCACACACATACACACACACACACGTGTTAGGAAATGAAATTGTGTGGGAGTGTGAATTTAAAGTTTTTTATTATGAAATTCCTCAACATATTGTTAAAGAATAATTACCTGTTTTATAAGAATGATATGTAAAAGGTATCAAATAATACAGTAAATAAAAATTATTTTTAAATCACCTAGTGTTCAACCACCTATGAGCAATCATCCTTAGTAGATAATGAACATTATTTCAAAGACCTTTTAATGATGGAGAGGATAGACAGACAGATACTGATAAAAATTTCACAGAAATACAGTTATACTCTGAATGCTATTAAAATAACATTTTATTAATTCAAATAACTGAATTTAACTTCAATTTTACTTAACAGAATAAATGGAATTGAAGTAAAACTAAAGATGACCTGATAAATGTTTTTCAAAAGAAAATGTAATAGCTCCTAAATTAAATCCAATAAAATAGAATGAAAAATAAGTTTATAAGTTTAGGGAGTTATTTTTTAAAACCATATGCTTCAAATTCAGAAATTATTCCTTAATTCCTTGATTTCAAATAATGAGTAATTAGCACTCTTACACCTCATTTCCTGATAATTGCACCTTATAGCATAATATTACAATGTCAAGTTTAGTAATATTTACATTTATTATTTAATTAGAATTTACACAGTGAATAAATATCAACCCTATCCAGATGGATTCTGACATCACTATTTGTCATTTTACATGATTCCTTTCCATTCCTAGATATAATTTTTGTTTTCATGTATCTCTGGGTTGGTTGAAATTTGTAATCAGGTAGAATTTTTTTATTTCCTGGGTTGTATATTGCTAAGGATTTTTGGAGGTGTGAGGCTATCTGTATTTTGACTGTGTATACAAAAGCTTGGTATAAAAATGTGGGGGTCATAACTTCCCCTAGACTTTTGCAGAAAAGTCATTGAATGTAGAGAATTATAAGGGCAGCTTCATATTTTCCCCTAGCTGATGACTTATTTTTCCTCCTTAAATACTTGTAAATTCATTTGTTCAACCACTGAATTCAGTTACTTGTTTAGGATATATCTGGAGTTGATCATTTTCAGTTTATTCCTGGAATTTGGAGGATTATTTCAAACTGCAGTTTCAGGTCTCCCTACATATCAGGTATGATTTCTACTTATCTTTGAATTTTTTTCATTTATTCTGTCACATTTTTAAGTAATGTTTATATACTATTAATTTGTTGGTTCTCTTATGATTGCTTACCTTATCTATCATCCTATATCATATCAATTTATGCCTGTTATTTTACAATCTTCTTTTCCTTTAGCCTGTTCACCAGGTATATAATTGCTTTAGCTTTGGTTTATTCTGCTTTTGATGATTCTATACGTTTAATATCCATAAAATGTTTCTTGTTTCTTTCCTGATGACAGCTTGTCTGTCATCTCATTTTGTTGTCTCATAATTCCATATTTAAGCCCTTGTATTTATTACTTTATTTTTCTCTCTCTTCCCACATTTTAAATAGAAATTGTTGGAAAGCACTCTGGTATAATAGAGAAAACTTTGAAATCTTATGTGTCTTTGGAAATTTACCTTCTGATATAGATCATTCAGACAGTTTTTGCTAATATTTTTGTTCTCGCTACATTTTCCTCAGTATTTATACCTATGGTCTTTATTCTTATTTCATTCTTTTTTGCTGTTTTCAAAAAGTATGATCATGAGGGTCCTTCCTCATATTATCTTTAAAGAGAAATCTTTCAATATTTTTTCTTTTCTTTGATTGATTCTTCTCATCCAGGGAGCAGGAAAATGTTTACCTGGGTTTTATTTTCTGATTGTAGTATATTTAATATTTTAGTCACCAGGCATCATTTTTATTTTTTAAATTTTATTAAATAACTACCTATTTCATAAATTTTTAAAAAGATTTAGATATTCAAATTATTAAAATATTTTTCTGTATATATAGTTTTGAAAACAATTTTAGAGTCTATTTCCCTTTAATCTTTATTTATTCCCTGAGGCATCTGTTAAAATTTTTCACATTGAAAATATCCTGTTGATGTTTTATTGTAAGTACTCAAAACCAGTAAAGAACTGATAATTGATCTACAATGACACTTACTACATAAGCAAGATGTGTTATATTACTGTTTTAAGTTGAGCAATGAAAAGAATAGACCACTGTGAGTGAGCTCTTATAGAAGGACTCTACTAAAGAAAATGGAGTACTTTTTTTTGGGATTTTATAAAGGAGATTTATTATGTTACAAGTTTACACTTCTAAGAACATAAAAGTGTCCAACCTAAGACATCAACAAGAGGATACCTTCACTAAAGAAAAGTTGATGGTGTCCAAAACACCTCTGTCAGCTGGGAAGTCACATGGCTGGCATCTGCAGGTGCTTTGCTCCCAGACTATGTTGCTTTCAGCTTTTGATTCCATTGGTTATCTCTTTAAGTATCTGAAGATTCTCTTAGCTTCTCCAGGGCAAACCCTGGGCTTCATCTCTTAGCTTAGCATCTCCAAATGTTTTCCTGTCTGCATCTCCAAGCTTCTGGGTCTGTGTCAGTCTGAGCTCTCTCTCCCTGAGCTCTCTTAAGGACTCCAGTAAATCCAGTAAACTAATAAAGACCCACCTTGTATGGGCAGGCTCACATCTCCATGGAAACAACCTAATCAAAAGGTCTCACCCACAATTAAGTGAGATCAAAAGATCCAGCCCACAATAAGCCTGCACTTACAAGATTGGATTAAAAGATCGTAACTTTTCTGAGGTACTAACAGTTTCAAACTGGCACAACCACTTTGCCACCCTCAGTCTTTGGGGGCTCTGACAAGGACATTGCACAAAAGGTTCACTCCCAGGCAGATGATATTTTGATGACAAGGTCAGCAAATGTTCTGATTACATCAGGGTACACAGTCATCATCCTGTGAGGCTGAAGACAAAGGACAAATGGAGCTGTGGAACTAAGGGGCTACTCTAACAAAGTTAGGGCTGGGGATTTAAGAGAGTCTATTACTCCATCATTCAAGAGCAGTAGAACCTGTGAAATCTTACTTGCCTGCCACCTTGAAAACTGCTCATTTCACCAACAAAATAATTTTCCCGAAATCTCTTGTGCTAATTAACAATCCCTCTGGTTTAGATTTAGACATGAATATTTGAAGGCTTGCTGGGTCCAACTCTGAATTGGAGATTGCTGATTGAGGCAGTTCAAACACTAAGTGGCCACACTGAAAATGTTCTCTCCTGTGCCTCAGATATACAGCTTTTCACAGGCCAGCTTGAAGCTTTACTCAGCATGACTTCATGGAAATTAGTTTGGAGGCCAGGAAAATGTCCAAATTAAGGCATCATCAAGGTGATGCTTTCTTCCCAAAGACCAGCTGCCAGTGATCCTTGGCTTCTCTGTCACATGGCAAGGCACATGGAGGCGTCTGCTGATCTCCCTTCTCCTCTTGGTTTCTTTGTTTCAGCTTCTTGCTTCCGTGGCTTTCTCTCTGTGTGTCTGAATTTCATTCTCTTATAAAAGACTCCAGTAATAGGATTAAGACCCATCCTGATTGAAGCAGGACACACCTTAACTGAAGTAACCTCATCAAAAGGTCTAACTTACAATGGCTTTACACAGTGACCTGCAAGGCCCCTGGGTCTGCTCCTGCACATCTCTCCACTCCTGGTTCCCTCTTTCTCTACTCTGTCATTCAGGTCTTTCTGGAGTATTTTTTTGATGGAATATTTTGGAATTATCATCATAAGAACTGTAACTATGATGCCAGAAAAGATAAGCTGTTTGCATTTAGCTACATTCTTAGAGCATCACTAAAATACAGATAATTAGCATGAGAATGCAACTATCAAGCATTTTAGTAAGTAAAAATATAGTTGTTAAGGAAAATCAGTTTTGATCAACTCAGTTCATTTTTAAGAGTTTTTATCGCAACGTATTATTTTACTTTTTTCCTGAAATTTGCTTTATATAATTTATTTTTTCTAGTCTCACTGAATTTAGCTTTTAGAAATCCAAAATTAACTTTCTTGAGTTTACTTCCAACATGTTTCCTCTAAACCTTAAAAATTAAAATAATATAAAAATCATCTTTAAATTTAAACTTTTATTTCTTATTGGATTTCTATGTAGCTGGAAAGAAGACAACAATTTCAACAGTTTTCCTGTAACTCAGCATTATTTCAAGCATGTGAGATCTAAGTTTCAAAAGTAAATGGTTATGTGTTCCACTCTGGGGATTTTGGTGCTCCAAAATACAGTGAGAGAATATGCCTTTGTATTAATTATGGCTTTGACATTGCTCCAGATGCACATAATACCTGATGGGTAAGCCAGATGCCCTGTGTGTTCCTGCCTCCACCTGTACACTGCTGCATTAGGAAATCAAAACCCCTGCTGCTGCAGGTGGGCCATGGCAGACTTCCAGGACTATCTCATGATACTTTTGCTGCCCTCTGGGGAGATGTATAGGATTGCTCTACAGAAACATTTATGACTTCATTAAAGAATGCATCACCAAGAGGCAGTGGGGGCCTACTAATTGACATTTAGAGATAAAAATTTATTTTAACTACAAATGAGGCTACTTTCATCTTCCCACCTAATCATTTGCAGGTTGGATAATCATTGTTATAGCCTAACAAAACTTTCTTACTAGCCTTGACACTTTTAAAGTTTTTTAAACAACTCTTCAACATAGGAAAGAAATATATTTCTACTAAGGAATTTCTGAAACCCTTTTTAAAAAACATTCATACTCCTTCAAATCTTTACTTCCATATACCTTCTACTGAAACTTCAACCAATGGCTCAGTAAATTTTCTCATTTGTTATGCTGTTCTCCAAGAATTCCTGAATTCTGGCATTTTGCAGTGTTTTCCTATCTAATATGTTGATTATAACAACACTTTTGCCTTTGACTCAAAACATATTTTCCTACCTTTTATGTAAGAGAAAATAACCTTTTTTCTGCTTAAAATTTGTTGTCTGTGGTAATTATTTCAATAGTTATTTTGTAAATATTCATCACTACTTAATAAATAATTATTCAACAATGGATTCTTTTTTATTATCATTATAAATATGGTTGTAATTTGGGTGGAATCAATTTTTATTTGCCAGCCTCTATAAATAATCTACTTAGAGAAAACTCAGGAAAATATATTTCTTCAACTTATCTTCTCTTGTTGCTTTATAAAAATCTGTAGTTTAAACATAGAACTTTTTTTTTTTTTGGCTAATTAAGATTTTATAATTCTGGTGATTTTTCTAGTCCAGTGGAAAATATGATGAATAAATCAGTCTATAAATCCTGAAATGAAATCTTTTCTTGAAAAGCAAATCTACGATGGTAAAGGCTATTCTTTCATGAAGAAATAAAAGAATAATAGACATTTCTCATTTTCGTTTTATTAACTAAATCTAAATCTAATTTTTGGAATTAATAAAATATGGAAGTATCTTAATGATACATTTATGATACAATATTATTGTTGGCCTTATTTAATAGTATTAATTAAAAGGGAAAAGGGCAAAAATTTTTCACTGTCTATAAATGCCTGTAATTATTGCATGGCTTATTGAATGCATAATCTTTTCAGCCTGTAAAATTGACACAAGCCACCTTTCTTGTTTTTAGCTTTTGAAGAACTTTTGTTTCCTGTTATTAAAATTGTAACCTCTATTCACATACCACCAAAAGTGTATATGCTTATAAATATAAACAAAAGTTTAAGCAAAAATAGATGTATATAAAATTTTCAAAAAATAATTTCATATTAGACATACTTTGGAAAACAAACTAGTTTACCACCACTGCTAAAATATAAACACTAGCATAGTAATGAAGTTTTAAAATCAACTTGACCTAGACTATTTTTGCTATTAATAATTTAACTACTTTAATAAATCTGTTTTTAAAATGTAGATTCTCAGTTGTTATTACAATTCATTGTTCTTAATATCTTTCTAAAAGGTCTAGTTTCACTTTGTTAGGAGAAATTAATTTTCTTATTCATTTTCTTTCATTAATCTTCTGTGGGAAATTCTAAATCGTAGGACATATAAAGTCCAGTGTCTAAAGTTCATAGCTTTTAGAAATTTATTCTGGTTAATTGAATGCACTGGCTATCCAGAAGTTAATAGATAAGCCCAGCACAGAATATCAGAGAATTAGAATATTAACAAATTGGAGAATTATTGTTCAATTAACACCCAATCCCATGTAAATCAGAAGTCACTTCAGAATTCCAAAGTGTACCAAAGTTATAATTGTGAACACTAATTATAGTTCTGCAGATAAAGATGCCAGGATATAATGGGCTAAATTTATACTGAATATATTTATACTGAATATCTTACTTTGAATGCTTTTAATACATTCTTTATATCTTTACACTTTTGTAGTGAATTAAAAGAAAATAGGGGTTTTTCACACCATCACGCTGCCTCATCATCTCACAAGTCAGAGGTAAAATAAGGGACTTCTGCATTGTTATAATGCCTCAGTATCCTAGACCCTTTCACTAGATTCCAGTAACCATCCCTAACACTTACTTATTCAAGATAGACTGCTCTCCCTCTCTTCCCCAAGTCCTACCGTGGTACATGTCTCCACTAAAGTCAAATAATGAACTCCTCAGTCTCCACTCTTGCTTGGCCGAAAGCTACAGCTTCACCCATACAACATTACAAAGGCATAGTCCCCAGGTCCACTGTGACCTTTTACTACCCTCATGCTTAGTCAAGCCTGCACTCATGACGAGCTTCCCTGTGTGACCCCGGAAGGCATACAGCTCCTCTCTGTTCTAGGATATGTAAGTACTAATAAACATTTCTTTCATACTTCTGGTGCAACTCGTCTTTGCCACACCTAACTATATAAAGAGCCTTGGAATACAAATTGTTTTTTTTATTTTGCAAAGGTACAGTTCAGAAAAAATCCAATTTTGTTGCATTTCAATTAATATACCTGAGTTTGCCATAAAATCTTCCTTTTACACACATCTCTTCATGAATTGGCTTTTCTCTTTGAGAAAAGATTAATGTATCTTCTAATGAAGAGTTTGTAAAATAAGAGTGCCTTAATTTGAGAGAGTTTAATTTCCAGGAACTATGGCAACTGAATGCTTAAATAAGGGCAATAAATAGAGTTACAGCATTCTATACCACATTTTAAAATTCATTCTGTATTCCTTGATTAAATATTTTGCCTAGTATATAGAAAATCTGGCCTTGTGTATCAAATCAATTTGCTCATTCCATAACCAATAATATAAATTGCTTAAGAGTATACTTATATAGTTAGTGGTTACCCTTTGGAAATTTGTGATCTAGGTGAGATGAAATCACAATGAAATAAAAATTTTATTTGAGTGCTTTTTCCATAAATTATTTCAAGGAATTGAGTTTTATAAAAACAGGCCAATTTTCTATGAACTTGAAAATAACACACAAATTCTACTACTATTTTATTTTTTCTTTATTAGAGAAGTGGTTTTACAAAATAATCATTCAGAAAATACAGGATTCCAATATATCACCATACCACTAACACTTTGCATTGGTGTGGAAAATCTTCTGTAACTGATGATAGCACATTTTTATAATTATACTATTAATTAAAGCCCACAGTTTAACCTAGGGCTTACTCTTTGTACAGTGTAGGTCATGAATATTTTTTCTTTTTAAATTTTAATTCTGTTACCATATATATAATCCAACAGTCCCCTCTTTAAGCACATTCAGATATATACTTCAGTGCTGACAATTGCTTTCACAATGCCATGCCACCACTATCACCATCCACCACCAAAATTTAGCCATCTCTCCAATCAGGAAAGCTGCACAATCTAAGCCTTTACTTCGCATCCCTAACCCCACCACTTTCTCTGGAACCTGTATTATTGACTTTGAGTCCATGAGTTTGCTTATTGTAATTTTTTCAAATCAGTTAAGTCATACAATATTCATCCTTTTGTGTCTGACTTATTTCATTCAATATGACGACATCAGGGTTCATCCATGTTGTCACATGCCATTCCTTTTTACAGCTGAATGCTTTTCCATTGTATGCATAAACCACATTTTATTTATCATTCATCAGTTGATAGACACTTGGACTGCTTCCATCTTTTGGCAATTGTGAATAATGCAGTTGTGAACATTGATATGCAAATATCTGTTTGATTTCCTACTTTCAATTCTTTTGGGCATATACCTAGTGTTAGTGGGATTGCTGAGTCATATAGAAATTCTATAATAAACTTTCTGAGGAATTGCCAAACTGTTTTCCACAGCAGTTGCATTAATTTACATTGCCACCAGCAAGAGATACCTTTTAATTCTTTTGCCCATTTTTAAACTGAGTTGTCTTTCTGTTGTTAAGTTTAAGGATTTCTTTATATATTCTGGATATTAGTCCTTTATTGGGCATGTGATTTCCAAACATTTTCTCCCACTATGCAGGTTGTCATTTCACTTTCATGATAAAATCCCTTGAGGGCCAAAAGTTTTTTATTTTGATGAGGTCCCATTTATCTATTTTTTTTTTCTTTTGTTGCTTGTGCTTTGGGTGTAAAGTCTAGGAAACCCTTGCCTAACACAAGGTCTGGAGGATGTTTCCCCAAGTTTTCTTCATGTCTTTGGTCCATTTTGAGTCAATTTTTGTATAAGGTGTGAGATAGGGGTCCTCCCCCCTTTCTCTTATAAATGGAGATCCAGTTTTCCCAGAACCATTTGTAAAGAGACTGTTCTTTCCCAATTGAGTGGCCTTTGCCACCTTGTCAAAAATCAGTTGGTCATAAATGTGAAGGTTGATTTCTAAACCCTCAGTTCAATTCCCTTGGTCTATAGCCTGTTCTTGTACCACTACCATGCTATTTTGATTACTGTGACACTGTAATAAGTTTTAAGATCAGAAAGTATGAGTCCTCCAACTGCATTCCTCATTTTCAAGATGGCTTCAGTTATTTGGGGCCCTTTACTCTTCCATATAAATTTTATGATTGGCTTTTCTATTTCTGCAAAGAAGGTTGTTGGAATTTTGATTAGGATTGCACTGAACCCATAAATCACTTTGGGTAGTATTGACATCTTAATGATATTTAGTCTTCTAATCCATGAACACAGACTGTCTGTCCATTTATTGGTTTTCTTTGATAGACTTTAGCAATGTTTTGTAGCTTTCTGTGTAAAAGTTCTGTAAATCCTTGGTTAGACTTATTACTATATATTTTATTATTTTGGCTACTATTGTGAATGGAGTTTTTTATTGCTTTCTTCTTCCAATTGTTCATTACTTAGGTAATAGAAACACTACTGATTTGGGGATATTGGACTTGTACTCCACCACTTTTCCGAATTCATTTATTACCTCTAAGAGCTTTGCTGTAGGATTTTCTGTATATAGGATCATATAATCTGGAAATAGGGAAAGTTTTACTTCTTCCTTTCCATTTGGATATGCTTTATTTCTTTTCTTGCCTAATGGCTCTGGTAAGAACTTCCAGTAAAATATTGAACAACAATGGTGACAGTGGGTATCCTTGTCTTGTTCCTGATCTTAGAGGGAAAGCTTTCAGGCTTTCACCATTAAGTAGGATATTAGCTGTGGGCTTTTCATATTTACTTTTTATCATGTTGAGGAAGTTTACTTCTGTTCTTAGTGTTCTAAGTGTTTTCATCATGAAGCAGTGCTGGATTTTTGTCAAATGCCTTTTCTGCATCAACTGATATGATCATTTTTTTTTCCTTCATTCTGTTAATGTGGTGTATTACATGATTTAGTTTCCTTATGTTGAATAAACCTTGCATATCAGGGATAAGTCCCACTTGATCATGGTGTATAAGCATAGATTTTAATATGCTGTTGGATTCAGTTTTCTGATATTTTGTTGAGGATTTTTGCGTCTATATTCATAAAAGATATTGGTCTGTAATTTTCTTTTCTTGTAGTATCTTTATCTGGTTTTGTTATGAGGGTAATGTTGGCCTCATAAAATGAATTAGGGAGTGTTTCTTCCTCTTTAGTTTTTTGGAAGAATTTGAACACAGAGTTACAGTTTCTTGGAATGTTTGGAAAATTCCCTTGTGAAGCCATCTATCTGGTCCTGGGCTTTTTTTTGTTGGGAGGTTTTTGATAACTGATTCAATCTCTTTGCTGTTGTTGAAATCGTCTGTTTATTCTTGAGGTCACTTGTGTATTTCTAGGAATTTGTCCATTTCATCTAGGTTATCTAATTTATTGGCATACAATTACTGATAGTATCTATAGCTATTGCTTTTTATTTCAGCTGGGTTGGTAGTAATGCCCCCCTTTTCATTTCTGATGTTTTTAATTTATATCTTCTCTTTTTGCTTTGTCAGTCTAGCTACAGGTTTGTCAATTTTATTGATCTTTTCAAGAAACTGGTATTTAGTTTTGATTATTCTCTCTAATGTTTTGTTGCTGCTGTTTTTGTATTTCATTTATATCCACTCCAATCTTTTTAATTCCTTCTCTTGGCTCACTTTGGATTTATTTTGCTCTTCGATTTCTAGTTCTTTGATTTTTGAGATTAGGTCTTGGATTTGAAGTCTTTTTCTTTTTTAATGTAAGCGTTTAAAGCTATAAATTTCCATCTCAGCCCTGCCTTCGTTGTTTCTTATGAGTTTTGTTATGTTGTATGTTCATTTTTATTTGCCTCAAGATATTTCCTAATTTCTCTTCTGATTTCCTCTTAATCCTACTAGTTGTTTAATAATCTGTTGTTTAATTTCCACATATTTGTGAATTTTTCATTTGTCCCTCTGTTATTGATCTCTAGGTAAATTCTGTTGTGTTCAGAGAATACATGTTGTATGATTTCAGTATATTTGAGTTCATTGAGACTTGTTTTGTGACCCAACATATGGTCTATCCTGGAGAATGAATGCGCACTTGAGAAAAATATGTATTCCATTTTTGCTGTGTGAAGTGTTAGGTCTAATTGGTTAGGATATCATTCAAGTCTTGTAGTCCCTTATTGATCTTCTGACTAGATGTTCTATCCACTATTGAGTGTGATGTATTAAAGAGACTCATATTATTAATGTATAATGGTCAATTTCTCCCTTCAAATCTGTCAGTATTTGCTTCATATATTTTGGGGCTCTGCTATTAGACACAGATATATTTATAATTATTACATCTTCCTGTTGACTTGTCCCCTTTATCAGTATAAAATGATCATATCTTTCCCTCATAACTGTTTTTGACTTAAAGTCTATTTTATCTGATACTAATCTATCCAGCCGAGCTCATTTTTGGTTACTACTTGCATGATATATTTTTCTCAATCTGTTCACTTTCAACCTAGTTTTGTCTTTGAATTTAAGAGGAGTCTCTTGCAGAGCAGATATAGTTGTGTCGTGTTTTTATATTCATTCTGCAAGTCTCTGCCTTTTAAATGGAAGTTTAATCCATTTACATTTAAAGTCACTACTGAAAATAAAGGACTATTTTTCTGCCATGTTTCTATTTAGCCTTTATAAGTCTTATACCATTTCTGTCCCTCACTTTCATTAATGCCTATTTTTATATTTATTTCATCTTTTGTGTTGTACCATGTTGAATGGATCTCATTTCTATCTGGATATATTTTTCATCTATTACCTTTGTGGTTACCATGAGCTTAAAATTTAACATACTAAATTTATAACTGTCATATTCAGTTTTTTACCAGCTTAAATTTAATAGCAGGCACATATATTTTTCCTATGCCTCTCTGTCCCCTCCACAATTTTTTATACTTGTTACCACTTACATTTCTGTACATTGTATACTAAAAACATAGATTTATCTTTACTGTTAATGCATTTGCATTTTAGCACCTGTTGGAAGAAAGTGGAGTTATATACAAAACAATGCAGTATAATAATACTGGCATTTATAATTACCCTAATAATTAACTTAACAGAGTTCTTTATTTCCTTAGGCCACTTTGAACAACTGTCTATTATCCTTTCCTTTCAGTGTGAAGATCTCCTTTAGCATTGCATGTAGCGTAGATCTAGTGGTGATGAACTCCCTCAGCTTTGATCTGAGAATGTCTTAATCTTACTCTCATTTTCGAAAGGAAGCCTCACTAAAAATAAAATTCTTGTCTGGCATTATTTTTTCTTTCAGCAACTTTAGTATTTCAACCCACCACTTACTGTCCTCATGGTTTCTGATGAGAAATTCAGACTCAAGGTAAGTGGGACTTTCTTGTATGCAACACATTGCTTTTTTCTTGCAGCTTTCAGAACTCCCTCTGTGTCCTTTGCATTTGATAGTGTAATCAGTATATGACAGGGTTTGTTTTCCTTCATGTTTATCCTGTTTGGTGTTCTGTAGGTTTCTTGAACATGTATATTCATGTATTTTGTTAAGTTTGGGAAGTTCTTTGTCATTATTTCTTTGAATATTGCTTCTGCCCCTTTTCTCTCTTCCTTCTCCTTCTGCAATTCTCATAATGTGTACATAGGTACACCTGATAGTGCCCCAGAGGTGTCTTATACTATTTTCACTTTTAATAGCTCTTTATTTTTTCTGCTTATCAGTCTGACTCATTACAAGTATCTTGCATTCAAGTTCACTAATACTTTCTTCTCCCAGCTCTATTCTGCTCCTGAAACCCTCCTGGGCATTTTTTCATTTCAGTTATTATGGTCTTTAAATCCAGTCATTATGTTTGGCTCCATGGTAGCCTGCCATGAGAGTAGAAATTGGGCTCTGATAGCCACTGCATGGAGAAAGCAACTTACTTTTCTTTATCACAGTGTATCACCCTCTTCCTCCCTCTATTCATTGGATGCTGTGCAGTGTTCTTTTGGCCTCCAGAGTTTCAAAATAGCTGTTTCAGGCAGTTCCTGCATGTTTAACAATTATTTGGTGGAAGGACTGAATCCTGGATCTCCCTACTCTGCTATCTTCCTATAATCCCTACTATCTCTATTTTCTGCTTATGAGTCCTTCTCTAAGTGTGCCCCAAATGCCATTAACTTGGATGTAATCTTGTGTGGGCAGACCTATCAGTGTTAGTTAGATTGTAATTCTTTGAGTGTTTCCATGGAATGTGCCCCACCCAACTGTGGGTGATAACTCTGATGAGATAATTTCCATGGAGGTGCAGCCCCACTCATTCAGGGTGGGCCTTGATCAGTAGAGCCATATAAATGGGCTGACAAACAGAAGGAACTCAGTGCAGCTGAGAGTGAACTTTTGAAGAGGAGCTACAGCCAAGAGAGACACTTTGAAGAACGCACTGGAACTGAGAGAGGAGCTTCAGCTTACAAAGACATTTTGGAGACAGCCTTTGAAAGCAGACTTCTGCTCCAGAGAAGCTAAGAGAGGACAAACGACCCAAGAACAACTGAGAGTGACATTTTGGAGAGAAGCTGAAACCTAGAGAGGAACATCCTGGGAGAAAGCCATTTTGAAACCAGAACTCTGGAGCAGACGCCAGCCACGTGCCTTCTCAGCTAGCAGAGGTTTCCTGGACACCATTGGTCATCCTCCAGTGAAGGTACCCCATTGCTGAAGCATTACCTTGGACACTTTATGGCCTTAAGACTGTAACTGTGTAACCAAATAAACCCCCTTTTATAAAAGCCAATCCATCCTCTGGTGTTTTGCATTCTGGCAGCATTAGCAAACTAAAACACTAAGGTTTCTCTTTAATATTAAGTCTAGTGTTAATTGAATTCTTAAACATTAGATACTCAAATTTATTTTTTATTTTTATGAATCCTTTATTTCCATAAGGGGAGTTTCACTTTATGTTTCAGTGTGTTTTTATTTCTTTCAGTACATGTGTCAGCTCTAGTCAATGCAAATAAGGACTTTTTTTATTACTATTAATAATAATCCAAGCAAATGTACAAAATTAGATTTTGCTAAAAGAAGAACTCTATGTGCATAAACTGGTTCCTTTGTTTATAGAAGATTTACAATGCCTGTACTTCAGTGATTTATGAGCACACAAGTTTCTTGACCATCTGCTTTGTGCTTCACACTGTGCTATATTCTGGTATAAATAAAGATATCAATAAAGTCTGACCTTGAGGTTTTCACATATTCAGTTCAGGAATTCAGAAATGGAATAAATAAGTGCAATCTACTGGACAAAGTGCTACATTAGAGCTATAATCACATGCTAGGGGGACACAGAAAAAGAGTATACAATACTTCACAATGGAGTTGGAAAAGGCATCACAGAAAAAGTGTCCTTTGAGTTGGATCTTCAAGAATGACTTGGTATTTGACAGATAAGGATGGGAAAGGAAGTTCAAACAGAGGGAATGTAGTGTAAATATGAATAAACATAAAGGACCTTAGCACATCATAAGAAGAGCAAAGAGTTTATTGACTGGTTGGTTTGCAAGCAAATAATAAGTAAAATATTATGGTAGGAGGACTTATGTACTTTGATGCCACACATCATTCTAAGCAGTTTGCACTATATTATATAGAAAATAGATAAAACTTATAAAACTGAACACCAAAAAGAGAAAATATCAGATTTCTGGGTCAGGATGGGAGAGATCATTCTGGGCATTAGGGGAAAATGGTTGAAAATGGGAAAACTAACCTAAAAGTAAGTTCCACAGATTACAGGAATGTAAAATAAACAGATAATGATCAAAATAACATATAGTAATGAGAATAAGAGGCTCCTGATAAATTGGGGAGACATTTTGGAAATAGTATATATTCACCAATAAAAGGGAATTGCAATTAGACTAAGTGATGATTTCTCATCAGAAACCATGGAGGCAAAAAGTAGTGGTATGTTTTTATAAGGTATTGAAAGAGAAAAACTGTCAGCCAAGAATTCCTTACCTGGCAAAACAGTCCTTCAAAAATAAGAGAGAGAGGGGTCAGCTAAGATGGCGGCATAGAGAGGAATGGAAGACTGTTAGTCCCTGCCAGAACAATTCATAAATGACCAAAAAACTAGTAAATAACCTGGAATAACTGTGGGGAGACAAACGTGACTGACCATTCATCATCCACCAACCTGAATTGGGAGGAATGCCCAAGAACGCAGCATTAAATCTGTAAGTAAAAACTGCAGACCCGGTGCTGAGAACCAAGAGCTGAGAGCCCCTCCCTCGTGGAAGCTGCGTGGTGCTAGAGAACAGCACTCTCCAAACAAGTGAGTGGACCTCAGCCCAGCCCCAACTGGGGTTTTAATATTAACCGCTCAATACAAACAGCGAGTCCCCAACAAGCAGGCAGAAGCTTTTGGTGACAACTGACCTTGGGAGTGTCAGGGGACATATCTGTCTCAGGACGGGGAGCCCAGAAGATCGGGTGTTATCTCTGGCTGATGGGTGAACCTGGAAGCTTCCTGTCCCTTTCCCTCTCTGTGGAGAAAACCTCAGCCATTTTCAGTGTGCAGCACTTTGCAGTAAAAAAAGCCTCAGCCATTTTAAAATCAAAACACTTTGATCAGCAAAGTCAGAGAAACAAAGAATTTATTGATATGCAGATGACATCTCTGGAGGGGGCATAGCTTTCCAAGAGGAAAGGGAGGGGCCCAGCTCTACTGCCTGCCTTACCGGAACCATAACCCAAAGCCTGGGGGAGGAGACCCACAGGCCACACCCTCTTACACAGGCCAGTGACAGTCTGACAGGTGCACCTGTCAGGCAGAAAAGCACAGGTGTGTCAGCCCTCTGAGGAAGACCATCAAGGAAACCAGATACTGAATATTTCCTCCTTCTGTGACCTGAGCCTGTTCTCATCTGGGAAAACCTGATTGGGGTGACCTGGGAGGTCAGATGCCTAGACAACAGAAAACTACAATGAAAATGAAGTTATGGCCCAGTCAAAGGGACAAACATATACTTCAACCGAGATACAGGAATTTAAACAACTAATGCTAAATCAATTCAAAAAGTTTAGAGAAGATTTTGCAAAAGAGATAGAGGCTGTAAAGAAAGCACTGGGCATACAAAAGGCAGAAACTGAAAGTTCAAAAAAACAACTAGTAGAATCTATGAAAATGAAAGGCACAACACAAGAGATGAAAGACACAATGGAAACATACAGCAGCAAATCTCAAGAGACAGAAGAAAATACTCAGGAACTGGAGAACAAAACACCTGAAAGCCTACATGCAAAGGAGCAGATGGAGAAAAGAATGAGCAACGTCTCCGGGAACTTAAGGATGAAACAAAGTACAAGAATGTACTTATCATTGGTGTCCCAGAAGAAGAAGAGAAGCGAAAAGGGGCAGAAGCAATAATAGAAATAATCAATGAAAATTTCCCATCTTTTAGGAAAGACACAAAATTACAGATCCAAGAAGCGCAGCATGCCCCAAACAGAATAGATCTGAATAGGCCTAGGCCAAGACACTTAATAATCAGATTATCAAATGTCAAAGACAAAGAGAGAATCCTGAAAGCAGCAAGAGAAAATCAATCCATCACATACAAAGGAAACTTAATAAGACTATGTGAAGATCTCTCAGCAGAAACCATGGAGGCAAGAAGGAAGTGGTGTGATATATTTAAGATACTGAAAGAGAAAAACTGCCAACCAATAATCCTATATCCAGCAAAGCTGTCCTTCAAATATGAGGGAGAGCTCAAAATATTTTCTGACAAACAGACAAAGGGACTTTGTGAACAAGACACCTGCCCTACAGAAAATACTAAAGGGAGCACTACAGCATGATAGGAGAAGACAGGAGTGCGTGGTTTGGAACACAATTTTGGGAGATGGTAGCACAGCAATGTAAGTACACTGAACAAAGATAATAATGAATACGGCTGAGAGAGGAAGGTTGGGAGCATGTGAGACACCAGAAGAAAGGAGGAAAAATAAAGACTGGGACTGTGTAACTTGGTGAAATCTAGAGTTTTCGACAATTGTGATACAATGTACAAATATGTTCTTTTATGAGGGAGAACAAGCAACTGTCAACCTTGTGAGGTATTAAAAATGGGGAGGCATTGAGGGAGGGATGCAGTCAATGTAAACTAGAGACTGTAACTAACAGAATCATTGTATTATGCTTCCTTTAATGTAACAAAGGTGATATACCAAGGTAAATGCAGGTAAGGGGGGGGATACAGGGGGCATGTTAGACACTTGACATTGGTGGTGTTGTCTGACTCTTTACTTTGATTTAAGGTTATTTTTCCTTTTGCTGCTTCCTAGCTGTCATTTCTTTTTCCTCTTTCTTTTGCCTCTCTGCCTTCTTTGACTCTCCCTCCTGCCTTGTGGAAGAAATGTAGATGCCCTTATATAGATATTGGTGAAGGTGGTGAACACATAAATATGTGACCATACAGAGAACCATCTATTGTTTATTTAGGGTGGAATGTATGGTGTGTGAACAAAACCATCCTAAAAAAAAAAAAAAATGGGTTGATGTCAAAACCTCAAGGGCAATATACTGAGTGAAATAAGCCAGACACAAAAGGACAAATATTGCAGGGTCTCACTGATAGGAACTAGTTATAATATGTAAACTCATAGACATGAAATATCAGGTACCAAGATATAGGACAAAGCTTAAGAATGGGGAGCAGTTGCTTAGTATAAGGAGAGTGTTCAACTAGGATGAACTTAAATGTTTGAAAATGAACAGAGGTGTCGGTAGCAAGATGTGAGAATAACTAACAGTGCCAAATGGTGCATGAATGAGGTGGAAAGGGGAAGCTCATAGTCACATATGTCACCAGAAAAAAAGCTGGAGATCAAAAGATGGGAATATATATAACTGAATCCTATGGTGGGCAATGTCCATGATTAACTGTACAAATATTAGAAATCTCTTCCATGAACCAGAACAATTGTATGACAATATAATTAGAAGCTAATAACAGAGGGGCATACAGGGAAGAAATATATACCTATTGCAAGCTATATACCACACTTAGGAGTATTTCAACATTCTTTCATAAACAGTAACAAATGTCCTATACCAACACTATGAGTCAGCAATTGAGGGGGGTTGGTTAGGGATATGGGAAGATTCGCGTTTCCTTTTCTTTTTCTTTTTTTTCTTTTTTACTTTTTTTCATCTTGCACTTTATTTCTTGTCTGGAGTAATGAAAAGTTTCTAAAATTTGAACAAAAATTAAGTATGGTGATGGATGCACAGCTGTATGAGGGTACCAGGGGCAACTGATTGCACACTTTGGATCTTTAGATAATTGTATGGTATCTGAACACTCCCATTAAAAATTAAAAAGGAAAAAAAAATAAGGGAGTGTTTAAAATAGTCACAGATCAACAGAAACTGAGAGAGTTTGTCAAAAAAGAGACCCATCCTATAAGAAATACTAAAGGAAATTCTGCCTACTGAAAGGAAGACAGGAGAGAAATGCTTGGAGTAGAGTGTGGAAATGAAGATTGTCACTAAGGGTTACTAAAAGGGTAAGAAGAAAGAGAAAAATAAGATATTACATATAAAAACCAAAGTAATAAAATGGGTAAAGTAAGTACAGCCTTTACAGTAATAACATTAAATGTTAATGGATTAATCTCCTCAATCAAAAGACATAGATTGGCAGTATAGATAAAAAAAAAATATGCTCCAACTATATGCTGTCTACAAGAGACTGACCTTGGACCCAAAGACACAAATAGGTTGAAAGTGAAAGACTAAGAAAAGATATCCCATGCAAGTAATAACCAAAAAAGAGCTTGGGTAGCTCTACTAATATCAGACAAAATAGACTTTAAATGCGAAACTGTAATAAGAGACAAGGAAGGACACTATACATTAATAAAAGGGGCACTCCACCAAGAAGAAATAACAATCATAAATATTTATGCACCTAACCAGGGTGCCCCAAAATACATGAGGCAAACACTAGCAAAACTGAAGAGAGAAATAGACTTCTCTACAACAATAGCTAGAGACTTCAATACGCCACTCTCATGAATAGGTAATCTATGCAGAGAACCAATAAGGAAACAGAGAACTTGAATAATATGATAAATGAACTAGACCTAACATATACAGAATATTGCACATAGTGCACTGAATATAGGTGCAAAAATCCTCAGCAAAATATTTTCAAATTGAATCCAACAGCAAATTAAAAGAATTATACACCAAGGTCAAGTGAGTTTTATCCCAGTTATGCAAGAATGTTTCAACACAAGGAAATCAATTATTATAATACAACACATTAACAAATCGAAGGGAAACAACTGCATGTTATTTCAATTGATGCAAAAAAGGCATTTGATAAAATCCATCATCCTATCTTGAAGAAAGGAATAGAAGCAAATGTCATCAACATGATAAAGTGCATATACAAAAACCCACACCTGACATTATACTCAATGGTGAAAGACTGAAAGTCTTCCCTCTATGATCTGGAACAAAACAAGGATGCCTATTTTCAACACTGTTATTCAACATTGTTCTAGAAGTTCCAGGGAGAGCAGTTAGGCAAGTAAAAGAAATAAAATCATCCAAATTATAAAGGAAAAAGTAAAACATTCATTATTTGCAGACATGCCATGATCCTATATATAGAAAGCCCTGAAAACTCTACAGCAAAGCCACTAGAGCTAATAAAAAGAGTTCAATAAAGTGGCAGGTTACAAGATCAACACACAAAAAAATCAGTAGTGTTTCTATACACTAGTAATAAACAACATGAGGACAAAATCAAGAAAAAATTCCATTTACAATAGCAACTAAAATAATTGAATAGGAGTAAATTTAACTAAAGATGTAAAGGAATTTTACATAGAAAACTATAAAATATTGCTAGAAGAAATCAAAGAAGACCTAAATATTGGAAGGACACTCTGTTCGTGGATTGGAAGACAAAATATCATTAAGATGTCAATTTTACTCAAAATGATTTACAGAGTTAAAGCAATACAAATAAAAATTTCAACATTTGACCTTGCAGAAATGAATAGGCCAATTATCAAATTTATCTAGAAGGTGTAGGAGCCCCAAATAGACAAAAACATCTTGAGAAAGAACAATAAAGTTGGAGGACTCACACTTCCTGTCTTTAAAGCATATTACAAAGCTATAATGGTCAAACAGCATGGTACTGGCATAAAGATAGATATATTGACTATTGGAATCAAATTGAGAGTTCAGAAATCGACCCTCACATCTATGGCCAACTGATATTTGATAAGGCTGCCAAGTCCACTCAACTGGGAAAGAATAGTCTCTTCAATAAATAGTGCTGAGAGAATTGGATATGCATATCCAGAAAGGCTGAAAGAGGACCCCTATCTCACACCATATACAAAAATTAACTGAAAATGGATCAAAGACCTAAAAATAAGAATCAGGATCATAAAACACATAGAAGAAAATGTAGGGAAGCCTCTTCAAATCTTATGGTAGACAATGGTTTCTCAGACTTTATACCCAAGGCACAAGTAATAAAAAAAAAATAGATAAGTGGGTCCTCCTCAAAATTAAAAACTTTGGTGCATCAAAATACTTTGCCAAGAGAGTGAAAAGACAACCTACTCAATGGGAGAAAATATTTGGAAACCACATATCTAATAAGGGTTTAATATCCAGAATATATAAAGAAATCCTACAACTCAACAATATAAAGACAAACAAGCTAATTTAAAAATGGGCAAAAGACTGGAATAGACATTTCTCCAAAGAGGAAATACAAATGGCTAAAAAGCACATGAAAAGATACCCAACGTCACTAGCTAATAGGGAAATGCAAATCAAAACCACAATGAGATATTTCACACCCACTAGAATGGACACCATTAAAAAAAAAAAAAACAAAAAAAACAGAAAACTACAAGTCTTGGAGAGGCTATGGATAATCAGGAACACTGATTGTTGGTGGCAATATAAAATGGTTTAGCCGCTGTGGAAGACAGGAAGCTTCCTCAGAAAGCTATATATAGAATTGTATAATCTGGCAATCCCACTACTAGGTATAGAAGAACTAAAGCAGGGACTGGAGCAGACATTTGTACACCGATGTTCATAGTGACATTATTCACAATTGCCAAAAGATGGAAGCAAACCAAGTGTTCATGAAGTGATGTATGGAAGAACAAAATGTGGCATATACATACAATGGAATATTATTCAGCTATAAAAAGGAATGAAATCCTAATGCATGCAACAACATGGATGAAGCTTGAGGACATTACTTGAGTGAAATAAGTCAGGCACAAAAGGATGAATATTGTGCGATCTCACTGTTATGAACTAGTTATAATAAGGAAGCTCATATATTAGAATCCAGAATGTAGGTTACCAGGCAATAGTTTGGGATTACAGAATGGAGAGTTGATGCTAAACTTGTTTAGAAAGTCTATTTAGCTGTATAGTAAAGGTTTAGAAATGGATGATGGTGATCACAGCACATTATTGTGAGTTTAATCAACAGCATTGAACTATATAGTTGAATGTGGTTAAAAGAGGAAACTTTAGGATGTACATATTACTAGAATAAAAATTAAACATGATGGACTACAGTTAATAATACAAGTTTAAGAATGTTCTTTCATAGGTCATAACAAATATATGACAAGGTGGTAATTCTAAAGTGACTTATGGGAAAAAAAATACACCTAATTAAATAATGGACAATAGATAGAACTATTGCAATACTTTTCATCAATTATAACAAAGTTAACTAATGTTAAAAAAAAATTACGATCCTTTTAAAAAGTGCTTTCATCAGTAGTAACAAATGTTTCACACCAATGCAAGGTGTTGTTGGTTGGGTGGTATATGGGAATTCTGTATTTTATGCATGATTGTTTTGTAAACTCACAACTTCTCTAATAACAAAAAAAATCTTCCCAAGTTTCCTCTCTTAATCTATATATTATATGAAGATAAACAGTAAAGAGAAAGATTAGAGGACAAGAGGATCTTGTCTGGTGAGACAATTTTCTACTTCAAATTTAAGACTCATTTTAAGCTTATTAGCCCTTGATATCTTAAGGTATTCAGTATCCATCCATATGAGAAATCTTTTCATTTGATTTAGGACTGCAAAAATCTAAATTTAAATTTCTCTAAAACTTTTTCACAAGGGGTGCTGAGTCTGGATACACATTGGTCCAACAGAGGTATCAGTTATCAAGGAGGGTTAGAAAACCTATTCAAAGTCACCTGTCCTAAGTGTCATCAAATATAAAAGCATGAAATTTTGCCCAATCTTCAACCTTCTATGAGTACTACAATGACACAAGAGAAGCACCAAATTTCCAAACAAATGAAGACTGGTTAGAGATGGTGAGGCCTATGTATGGCTGAAGTTTTCTCCCTTGAGCAGCAAATAAATAATTGCTCCACTAACCTGGATTGAGATTAAATAGAGGAAAAATTGACTCAAAGCAAGCCAGTTCATTTTGGAAATTTATTCTAAAAGTGTATGGAAGACACGTTTAAGTTGTTTATGCATGTATGTTTATGTAAGATATAAAGAAAAGATAGTTTTCTATTTGTGTATATGGCCCATCTATATACAGATTGCAGTTGGTAACATAAGCATAGAGAGCCTTGCCCAATGGGAATAAGCATAATCAAGGAACAAGAATTTTGAGGGTGGAACCACATACACACACACACACACACACACACACACACACACACACACAGAGAGAGAGAGAGAGAGAGAGAGAGAGAGAGAGAGAGAGAGAGAGAGAAACATTTAAAAAGCAGTCGGAAATAAAGTCAGTTAAAGGAAATGGGAACAAACTAATTAGAGAAGCAGGAGTAAAAGAAAAAAAAGAAAGATGCCCAAAGTCAAGGAAAAAAAGAACTTTAGTAAATACTTGTTGATCTGAGTAATAATAAATATCAAAGAATCAACATTACTCCTCAGAGGCAAAATCTATTAATGAAAGGAGGCTCCTATATTTTCAGATATCCTTACTGACTTGTAAGTATATGTATATTGGCTTAATAAGATTTACAAGTAAAATTCTTGAATGGTAATAAATTGAGTTATATGAATCCGCAATACTTTTAGTGAATGAAATAACACTTTGATTAGCCAATAGCTAATATCCTGTTCAGAGTGAAAAGGTAGATAGGTATGCAACGAAAAGTGAGTTTGTTAACTTCACCAGTAATCAAATATGAACAATTTTTACAGCACTAATGATTTTTTTATATGTGAAAAAATAAATGGAGTAAGCAAGATAACTGGAACTAAGATGAGGATCTCTGTGGCATCTAATTAACTTCCAGGAAATGACTGATTTTCCAGTAATCAAAATTTAAAAAGGCAATCAGGTGGGTTTATAATATATACTAACAAAGGTTCTGTGATATGTGTTATTCATAATTTAATCTTCTTGTTGATAATTAGTATTGTGAATACTCAGCATATATTAATGGTTTACAAGAAATTACAAACATGCTAGAGGTTCAAGGGACCTCAAAGCAGCTCAAATATGATGATCTGTTAAAATAGAACACCTGTTATAATTAGAAGTTGTTAAAAGCTGTGAATAAAACCAAAAACATTAAAATCTATTGCCTTTAGGCTTGGAAGACATCACTATTAGATGAAGTTAAGAGAAAAGTTCCTGAACTCCTCCAACCTCTTTCTTGCAGACAGAAAGAAAATAAAATGCTCACTGAACAAAAAACTGCCCATTTGACCTAATATAAGAAAGCTCATTTGGATGAATGGCAAGAAAGAGTAGACACAGGAGGTCCATTTCAGGCAAAAACTGCCCTGGAGAGTGTAGTGGCTGAGGGTGGGAGATGGATATCACTTCTCTTCTGTAAGTCCGGTTCTTATATAAAAGTGGATTAACAATTTCTAGATTGTTTCAGGAAAAGAAAGCACTAGCGACAAGTTGTTTCCCATCTAGAGATCTTTATTCTCACATTTATCAAAAGGAGAAATACACTGTTTCTTACTTCTGAAGATGCAGATATACCAGTGTGGGTTTGCAGAAATAATGACCATTCTGTGGCCAAACAGCCCTATGCAATCAACTCTAATGTCTTTTTATGAGTCTGATACCCTAAAATCCACAATTTAGCACCTAATCAAGGCCCATTTACATTGTTGACTACTGTGGCATTAAACTCTTTTAATGAAAAAATGTACTTCATTCTCATTAAAAGGCCAATTTCCAGTAATTTTATATCTCTTCTTCATGCATATCTTGAATATGGCTATGTGACTTTTATCTCTTTTTTCTATTCAGATATTGTTTTTTTCCCAATAGTTTTGAATTTACTAGACAAAATTGATTTTTTTAGTAATTAATACCATTAAGGTAATTGTTATTAAAAATTAAATAGAACTCTGCCCTGATTTAAAACTCACATTATTTATAAATTTTGAATGCAAAAACTCAGTTTTACTGCTTATAATGCAAAAGTCATGGGGACTTGGTTTAAACTTGGTTCAGCTCACTGTCCTTAGAGTTGGAATAATAACCATGAAGCTTGCTGCTTGAGCAAAATAATACCAAGAGTTACTGGTAAAGTATGCATATGTAACCCATCATAAAATTTTCCAAGCTTTCTCATAAGTATACTATAGTTTCTTGTTCTCCTCATCAAGGTTAATAATTAGAAATTACCAAGTCTAAAAGCCGTTCTCTACATACCGTTTTTCTGTCTCAAAATATACCTGCATTTGCTGGATTGCCAGGATGCCACTGAGGATTCAGTTTAATTTGGGGGGAACATTAATATTGAGATTTTCTCATCTTGGCACATGATTAAGCAGAATGTAGCCTTTGGCCCAGAACTCCGGAGTATGTGCTGGCACCAACACAAGTGACTCTGTGAGCAGAACTTTTAGGGTGGCAGCAGGAGTGCTAACATGAAGAGAGTGAGGAGACACCTCTACACTCAAACTGGGAGTCAGCCCTTTTCTGTCTGAAATAGAACCTTCCTAAAGAAGAGCCTGTTCCCACATAAAGTCTTCCCAAGTTAGAACCACAACATTATTTGGTGTATGAAACACTGCTTAGCTAGATATCTTTATTGGTATTTTTCATGTTGCTTAGAGGATGAAAATAATTAATGACATTTGTTTCTTTCTAACATGTAAGTGTGTGTGTATATATATATATATATATATATACACACACACACATATATATACACACATACACATATTCACATATATATATATATATACACACACATGTACTTTCCAACCAAACTGTAAACAGCTTTATTTTAGTATCCTATATTTTGGAATTTATTTATGGCAAATAGTTTCTCTATCTGGCTATAAAGGATAATGTCCATAAACATGACCATTTGACTGTAACATTAATTGTGTGCCTTGTATTTGTGCTCAAAAACTTCCAAATATAAAAATTCTCTTTCCTTAATATTTCATGTTTTACTAAAAAAGAGATTCTGTAATTATCTTTTACATGCCCAAAAGACCCATTACTAAAGTGCCAGGTGATTATCAGTTTTAATCAATTTAAAATTTTAAATAGTGTTATCATTTAACTTCTGTAAAAAATTTAGGTTTAATCTTTTTATAAAACAGCCATGCTCAACTCTTTAAAAAGTATATATTTCCAGGTCAGTCTGCAACATTTCTGTAGTCAGATTCACTGAAATGTGACCATAAACTTCAAAGGCACAGAGAAGACTTGGAGGCAGTTCAATAGGCAGCAATGGAATCAGAGAGATTTAGAGTTGGAAGGGACATTGGGATCAACAAAATCCCCAACTGCATAGAGGAAAAATAGATTAGATGAAAGACGAGGAATATAGCTAATGAAAATATTTTTAAAGAAGAATTATTGTTGAAAGAGAAGGCAAAAGAGTACCTTCCAATTACAAATATATACATAAAAATAGGGTAAAAGGATGCATTTGCCACCCTAACACACACCAGACACACACTCACACACAATCACACGCAACGATTCATATCTCTTCATTTTCAATCAAGAAAATGTGGAATATACTATGCTGTAAGGTGAGCCATAAGGAAAATAGATGAGTAAATATCCAGTGATGTGAGATGCTATCTGAAGAACTTTAGATTGAAGTCTTTATATTTTATTGCAAAAAAAAAATAATATTTTTATAATACATTTTAGATTTCAAAGCATTTTATAGACCTCATTAAATTGACACAATAATCCTATGAGATAGGCATTAATATCCACATTTGGTGCATGTGGAAACTAAAGGTCAGAGAAGACATAATTTAACAAAAATCCCACCATTATTAAATGAAAGCATGAGCAATCAGCTTAGGTGTTCTGATTTTAAATGTCAGTAATTTCTTATTGTCTGGCCACAGTGAGTACTTCTTTGGAAGTAATGAAATGTTGATTGCAAATAATACTTTGGAAGAGGTAGAACCTTTCTGTGCCTTTGCTAAAAAACAAAATGTGGAACCCAAATAAGAGAACCGTGATGAATTAATTAGAAAAGCTCAGTCATCTAGTGTTAACTTTTCCTGAAAATGCAGGAAAATGTGCTTTGGTATTCTTCTGTAATACGACAAGGGAACTACCACAAGGAATATGCATAACAATAAGCCATTTTAAGACAAGGTTAGTTTTTAGAAAGATTTCCTTAAAAATTAATCATAAAAAGTTTAGGTTTTCAAACAGTAAGTTTCAGATGTATGGGGAATACACTGAAATACACTCAAATAATCCCAGATAAATATGACAGTGTTGCTGAGTGGAGGGAACATGGGTCTTGTAGTCAAATCTAGGTTTAACAGCTTACTTTTGGGTTTCATTTCCTATATTTATTTACCATCATTGAATCTCATTAATCTCATCTATAAATGGGAAGAGATGCCTATTTCAAGGCATTAGTGTGAGGCTCAAGTGAGATTATGTGTGTAGTTTTTGGCCAGTCCTTGTACTGCTGTCATTCTTTTATGTTGAGTAGTTATGCAATAATCCCCAGTTCCATACAGAAGGTTAGGATTTGATTTAAGGTTCTTATTAGATATAGAGTGAGGGTTAGTATTATAGTTTGAGAATTGGGAAACCTTTATTTTCTCATGTTAATTATTAGGATGTGCAGTTACTATATGTCTTTTATGAGTATCATAGAAGATAATTCATTTATGCCTAGAATAGTGACCAACACATCAAAGTTGGTTAAAAAATATTGTTTTGAATGTCGATGAATTTGCTACTGTACAGATATTTTCTAGTGCCAAAAACTACAGTGCCATGGCCTTTCCCAGAACTCACTCAGTAAAAGATCAACTATAAATATTATTTCTGCACTGTTACCATAGGAAGAATTGTATGTATGGCATGAGGATTTCTTTTAAATCATATATATATATATATAAAATGATTCCCCTACAGCCAAATAACCTATGGAAAGGACTCCAACTCTATAGTTCCCATATTGCTACTCTTACTCTAGACAGTAATTTGCTACAGAGTTACAAATTAATAAGCATATGATTTACTATGCATGGATATTTAAAATAACCTGAATTTATTTTAAAATATTTTCAATTATTTACAAACCATGCATTTTTAAGTACCTTATGGCCATGCTACAGAGAAGCATAGGAATTCATATTTGTTGAGCATCTGCTATGAATTACACACCCTCTATGCATTAGCATCTAATTCTCACCATATTTTTTATTAGTGTTCTAGGTATATTTGAATGGCTCAGATATAATGGGTGCTTATTCATTGCTTATGTAAAAGCTCAGGGTGAGTTTTCCTGGTAGTGTATCAGCTCTCCTCCAGGCCATTGTTTAGGAAGAATTCCTTCCATCTTCTGGCTCTGACTTTCTCTACTGCTTCTTCATCATCTGCACCCAGTTAGAAAGGGGAGAATCACATGTTAAAGGCTTTTATGGCCAGTGCTGGAACTGGCACACATCACTTCACTCCCATTCCACTGGAGACAACTTAGTCATATGGCCCTATCTAGGGCAAGGGATGCTAGGAAATGTTTCCTATCCTTGTGTCCCAAGAAAGAATACCTCTGGCTCAGAGTGTTGAATGCCCAAAATTTGAACCCAGGTTTGTGTGACTCCAAAGTTCATGGTGCTAGCTGCTACTACAAGTTTCTTCTCATATTTTGAAATATTCACATTTCTACTAATCTCCAGCTCAAAAGTCATTATACTTTTCTTCCTTTTTGCTATCTGGAGTCATCAAGGAAGACAGAATAAATGACTCTCCTGAATTCAGTATCTTCAGATATAAAAGTTTCTACTGTGTCTATTTCTGATTTGGTCTTCTAAGTGTGTGTCAGTAGGGAGGAAACATGTTCACCGACCTGTAGGCCAAAAAGTTAACATGAGGGTTGCTCAAAACCTGAAAAGACTGAAACTCAACCTTCACTTGGGAAAATGTCAGCACCTCCTGAGAGCAAAATGCAAATATTCTATATATAAAAACATAGAAGAATCAAGTAGTTAATTAAAAGTATAGTATTGGGGAAGCCATGGACATGCACTTCTCAACTCTTCTTTAGGAGAGATTGCTGTGGGGAGCATAGCTAACTAACAGCCTTCAGATGGCACTCTTCTCTATCTACCACCATGCTTACTTCAAGCCCTGCTTCCCTCAGGTTTCTCCCAGTCAGTGAGCGCAGAAGGGGTACTAGTGCAGGCCCATTCCTGTAGGTCATGGAATTCCTTTAATGGGCAAAATTGGCTCAAGGACTCCCCATCACCACGGTCCAATTTTCTCAGAACTGTGCCACAGTCTGATACTCTTTCCACCAAATCTTCCCTCCCTCTCTCATTTCACAGGTTGGTGTCTGGCTCAGTATAGCAGAAGCCTCTCCTATCTACTTCTGCTCTCTCCCTTTATTCCTCTCAAATTTTTCTTCTAATAAATTTCTGCCTTCTTTAATCCTTTTTGAGCATCTACTTCTCTTAGTCCTCAAACTGACACAAATATTTAGTTGAACCACATAAAATTACCAATATATGTCCATTTGTAATGCATAAAAATGTCAATTCCATATGTTTCAACTTAATATACCACTGCCATGTAGCTTTTTCAACATATTTTTGATAATTTATCATATTGCCAGAAGTAACAAGAAAAAAATATAACTCATTTTCACAGATGCTAAAAGGCATTTATACACACACACACACACACACACACACACACACACACACAGACATACACAGCACATACATATGCTTGTCCCCCACAAAAGACATGCTCAAGTCCTGGTCCCTGGTCCTGTGGCTGTGACCTCATTTGTAAATAGGACTTTAAAGATGTTATTATTACTTAAGGTGTGGTCGAACTGGATGAAAGCAGGCCTTAATCTAATATGGCTGAAGTCCTTATGAGTAAAGGAACTTGAACACTTCAGTAGAAGCCAGATGTAAGAAACCAGAATTAGGAGAAGCCAGAGAAGAGATTGCCATGTGATGGAGGCAGAAATGCATCTACAGACCAAGGAATTCCAAGAATCGTCAACAAACAGGAATACTACAGACTCCAGGAGGAAGCACAGACCATCTATACCTTGACATAGACTTCTAACCTCCAGGCTTTGACCCGATAAATTCCTATTGTTTAAGCCAACCAATGTGTGGTGTTTATCACAGCAACCCTGACAAACTAAGACATTATGTATGTATGTATGTATGTATATTTATACTTCTATATGTAATGACACTGATAGATAACTGAAGAGAAAGAGAAATGATAGATAGATTAGATAGAAAGATAGATAGATAGATAGATAGATAGATAGATAGATAGATAGATAGAATAGATAGAGACAATCCCAAAAACCAAAAAAAGCTTGAATGGAAAACAGAGACATTTCCATAAAGTTAGAAGCAAGACAAGCACATACTATAAGTACTATCATTTAATTTTGAAATGAAGAACTAGGCAAAAAATAAAATGAAGAGACTCACAGAAAAATTTGAAAGAAAGAAATAAAACTATCAATTTTAACTTATTTGAAAAACCCAAAGAATAATATGAAATCACTACAAATAATGAGAGTTCAGAGAGTGCAGAAAACAAATTAA